>NW_023270377.1:78186784-78296951 GCF_011800145.1 Mirounga leonina | reverse complement strand
TTTATTTATTTATTTATTTATTTATTTATTTATTTATTTATTTATTTTAGAGAGCGGGAGCGCATGCAAGGAGGGGGAGGAGCGGAGGGAGAGCGACAAGCAGACTCCCCGCTCAGTGTGGAGTCCAACACGGGGCTCAATCTCATGACCTTGAGATCATGGACCTGAGCTGAAACCAAGATTGTCAGACACTTAACTGACTAAGCCACCTAGGCACTCCTTTACTATAAAACTTAAAAAAAAAAAGTTAGAATAAAAATCTTTGTATCCCTGAGATAAGCAAATATTTTTAGACAGAACATAGAAAACACAAACCATAAATTTTAAAAATTCATAAATTTTATCAGATTAAAAATGTTTGCTCTTTGAAAGACATCACTATAAAAACAAAAACAAGCCACAAAATGGAAGAACATATTTTTAATACGTAGATTTAATACAGAACTTTATTTGAAATACATAAAGACATATGACAACTCAATAATAAGGCAAACAACCTACCTAATAATTGACCAAACGATTTGAAGAAACTCTTCAGAAAAGAACATATGACAGCCGGTTAAGTATATGAAAAAGTATTCAACATTTTAAGTCATCTGGGAAACAAAAACTAAAATTATAATGAGACACACTACATATCCATTGAAATAACCCAAATTAAAAGGACTACTAAAATCAAATATAGGTAAGAATATGAAGCAACTGGAATTTTTATACTGTTTGTTGCGAACATAAAATGATAAAATCAATTTGGAAAACTGTTTAGCAACTTCTTATAATGTTTAGCAACTTCTTTAGCAACTAAACATATACCTACTATAAAATCCAGCCATTCTACTCTTAGGTATTTGCTCAAGAGAAATGAAAACATATCGTCACACAAAAGTTGTACATGTATGGTCATAGGAGACTTTTACATGATAGCAAAACACTGTGTGTGTGGGGATGGGGGATCCCAAATGTTGTCAAATAGATGAATGGATAAACTGTGATATACCCATACAAAGAAATACGGCTCAGCAATAAAAAAAGATCAAACTACTGATTTATGTGACAAAATAGATGAATCCTAGAATTATCATGTCAGTTGAAAGAAACAAAAAAGCAAATCATTTTTCATTTGTATAAAATTTAGAAAAGGCAAACTAATTTATAATGATGGAAAGTGGACCAGTGGTTTCCTGGTGCCAAAGGTAAGGGGTAGAATGGATTTTTAAAAGGGTGCGAAATTTAGGGGCAGAGGGGGTGACAAAAGTGTTCTATATCTCAATTGTGATGATGTTTCTTGGGTGTGTATGGATACCAAACTCAAGTAATTTTATTTATTAAATGTATGTGGCTTATTGTGCACAAATTATACTGCAACAAAATTGTTGTTTTTCAGTCACTTAACTGTTGTTTGGGAGAGAAGTCACCAAGGATTGAGAGAAAAATAACATTAGAGTTGGAGTAAGGTGTGGGAGCCAAGAGTTGGGGCTAGCTGGTAAATATCAGGAACAAAGGCAAGGGAGAGAATGATACCCTGGGTTCTAAAGAGATGGAAACTTACCAGCTCTGACTCTGATGTCTTCAAAGGTTCTGACGTCCCTAATGGAAAATGTTATCTGATCAAGTTGTATCCTTTGATCCAATTCTTCCTTAACTCCTCCTTATGCTCCCCATCCCCAGTAAAGCTATGGGGTCTGAGGTTAACACCTTAGAAGCCTGCCAAGTAAATTATTAGATGTTATCTGTTAACCTAATGTTTCAAGAAGTGATGTCTGAAAATTGTTTAATGCCTTTTTCCCGGCCCTGCATTTGAGACCTTTGAATTTCAGCAGGATGCTCTCATGCTCATTAGTGGAACCCACAGTGAGAACTTTCTCTAATGGTGTAATGCGGGCATTGTGGCTGCAGAAGGGCAAGGTTGGGTTCGGTGGAGCTTTTGGCTCCACTCTTGCAACCATGAAATGCCCTTTTCTCTGGCAGTGAGATGAGCCCTGTCAAATCATAAATGAATGCAGACCAAGGCTTTTAGTGAAAGGAAAATCTTATGGAGACAAGATGAGCTGTCACTTTCAGAAACTTTTGTTTTCAGCGTACTGAAAACTAGGAATTCATCTCACACAAAATCAGTGTCTCTTGGGAAAATGGCTCCTTTCTCGACAACTTCTGGATGCCCCCTCTGTTGTCTGGATCGTGAGGTTCAGTAGAGGACTCAGGAGCAAAGTTGGGGTACACATACCATAGGTGAGCTCCACAGAACCCAAACCTATTTCTTTCAACTATTTGCTTGTCTGTAAAAGCAACCTACTAGGATCAAAGGATGATTCTTTTTAAAGCAGGGATGTTATTTTGAGTGGGCAGCCTTTAAACTCTCTCCTGTGGGAAATGCTAACATCTTAAGCAATCAAAAATTATATAGTGTGTATAGTAATTGTTTCACAAGCTAATAATTTCCCCCTCCTCTTCTCCCCCTCCCTCAGTGCAGCCATATGGTTTGAACTGTGTCCTCCAGAAAGATATGTTGACGTCCTTACCCCCAATATGTGGGAATGGGAACTTATTTGGAAATTGGGTTTTTGCAGATGTAATTAGTTAAGCACCTTGAGATAAAATCATCCTGGATTTAGAGTGATGAGCTTATATTTATTTTTTTTAATTTTTATTGTTATGTTAATCACCATACATTACATCATTAGTTTTTGATGTAGTGTTCCGTGATTCACTGTTTGTGCATAACACCCAGTGCTCCATGCAGAACGTGCCCTCTTTAATACCCATCACCAGGCCAACGCATCCTCCCACCCTCCTCCCCTCTAGAACCCTCAGTTTGTTTTTCAGAGTCCATCGTCTCTCATGGTTCATCTCCCCCTCTGACTACCCCCCTTCATTCTTCCTCTCCTGCTATCTTTTTTTTTTTTCTTAACATATATTGCATTATTTGTTTCAGAGGTACAGATCTGTGATTCAACAGTCCTGGACCATTCACAGTGCTCACCATAGCACATACCCTCCCCAGTGTCTATCACCCAGCCCCCCACCCCTCCCACCCCACCCCCCACTCCAGCAACCCTCAGTTTGTTTCCTGAGATTAAGAATTCCTCATATCAGTGAGGTCATATATGATACATGTCTTTCTCTGATTGACTTATTTCGCTCAGCATAACACCCTCCAGTTCCATCCACGTCGTTGCAAATGGCAAGATCTCATTCTTTTTGATGGCTGCATAATATTCCATTGTATATATATACCACATCTTCTTTATCCATTCATCTGTGGATGGACATCTTGATGAGCCTATATTTAGAGCCTATATTCAATGGTTGGTATCTTTATAAGAGGAGAGGAAACAGAGGAAAGGAACCATGTGAAGAGAGGGGCAGAGACTGGAATCATATTGCTATAAACCATGGCAGGCCGAGGATTGCCCAGAGACAGCAGCAGCTAGGAAGAAGCAAGGCAAGATTGGTCCCTAAAGTCTTGAAACAGACCATGGCCCTGCTGACCCCTTGGCTTTGGACTTATGGCCGTAAGAACTGCGAGAGAATAAATTCCTGATGTTCTCAGCCACCCAGTCTGTAGTAATTTGTTATGGCAGCCCTAGGAAAGGGAGGCACTGGCCAATCCCCTAAACCCATCCAGATCACCAACAATATTTAATTTAGACCAGACCCAAGGCTATGTCAGAGAAACAAGGCACTGATATTAGAATCAGGAATTTTTCATAAGTTTCCCTTAAAGTAAAAGCAAAAGTCCAACTGATCGTATGTAGAGAAAAGACAAAAGCTGGTAGGATTGCCAATTGGTAGAACTATTTTATTTTTATTTATTTATTTTTTTTAAAAGATTTTATTTATTTATTTGAGACAGAGAGAATGAGAGAGACAGAGAGCACATGAGAGGGGGGAGGGTCAGAGGGAGAAGCAGGCTCCCTGCCGAGCAGGGAGCCCGATACGGGACTCGATCCCGGGACTCCAGGATCATGACCTGAGCCGAAGGCAGTCGCTTAACCAACTGAGCCACCCAGGCGCCCTGGTAGAACTATTTTAGAAGACCGACTGATACTATCTTGTAAACCTGAAGATGTGCACAGCCTTTGACTGAGCATGGCCACTACAAAGGCAAGAAACCGTTGCACATGAGCACACATGCAGGAACTTCTAGAAACATCATCATTCCTAGTAGGCACAAACCGGAAAAAATCCAAATGTCCATAGACAGGATATCGATACATGCAATGTGCAGTATACTCACAAATGGAATGTTATTCTACAGTGAATGTTTGTTCATAAACTATAACTGCATGCAGCTAACCGAATAACTTTTTGAAAAATAATGTTGAATCAAAAAAAGCAAGACAAGGGCGCCTGGGTGGCTCAGTTGGTTAAGCGACTGCCTGCGGCTCAGGTCATGATCCTGGAGTCCCGGGATCGAGTCCCGCATCGGGCTCCCTGCTCGGCAGGGAGTCTGCTTCTCCCTCTGACCCTCCTCCCTCTCATGCTCTCTGTCTCTCATTCTCTCTGTCTCAAATAAACAAAAAAAGCAAGACAAGAGGAATGTATGTATACTATGATTCCCTTTATAGAAAATCCTGAAAATAATCATCAGCACTAAATGATTTTATTTGGAGATGCACTGCTGGGCAAGCAAAACTATAAAGCAGAGCAAGAAAGCAATTACTATAACATTTAGGGTAGTGGTTAACTCTAAGAGGGAAAACAAGAGAGTATGACTGGGAAGAAGCATTCTGGGGTTGGGGGGGGCTTCTAACACACTGGTAACATTCTTTTTATTAAGCTGCATGGTGGTTTCATGGATGTTTATATTTTTATTTTCTATATCTTTATTCATTTTAATTTCTTATATATAAAAAAATTTTAATATTTTTAAAAACTTTTTTTTGGAAAAAAGAGGATAAAAAAAGGGAAAGAAAAGAACACATAGAAACTTTAGAAGCATAAAATGTTCTAATTCACCTTGAAGAAATTTGTGTGTTTTCATATGGTTTGTTCACATAATCTTTCCTGCTCAGATTTCCAGCCTGTCAGCTAAAGTCTTAGTCAAGGCATTTTCTGCTGAAATCCAAGATTCTGGAAAAGAAGAGGAATATGATGAAAAAGCTCAACAAATCTTAATTGTTGCCCGGAGGTCAGGCCATGTGGAAAATGTGGTATTTAGCTTTGCCACAGACAAGCTCCCCCAAGGCTGCTAAGTGGCCAGAGACAGGGGTGGAGGTGTAAGAGGGTGGCCAACTAACAGGCAGCACTTGGCATTTCCAAAGGGCTTTTCACGTGGTCTCAAGGGAGCCTCACCCATGGGAGGAAACCTTACTCCTTATACTTTACTAAGAGGACTGTTAAACTCTAGAGAAGTTAAGGTACTTATCCGAAGTCACAAGTTCGGGAGATGACAGGCTCAGAGCTGGAAACTAGGTTTTCCCCACCCGAATGCAGTGACTTTTAATGGAATTCAGTGGTACATGTACTGACCCCTACACACGGGAAGCAGAAGACTCGGTTGTACCAAACTGATGTGATGCAAATGTCTCAAACTCAGGATGTCAAGACGTGGGCTGAGAGCCAGCAGACTCCAAGCGTTTGTGCAGAAGACAGACAGGGTTGAAGCTAATCACAGTACATCTGAGGACATTTGCATTTTGGAAGGCCCGTACCCATGGCGCAATCGAAAGACGAAATTAATATTGCTTGTGATGGTTTGTAGTGCTTAGCAGAATTCTCTGTTTTGCTTCCATGCGGTGGATATTCCGCCCCCCCCAAATACTTACACCCTCCAAGCCAAACCCCAGTTCTTTACAAACTCAAAGCAATGAATCACTTAGGAAAACATTTCAGATAAACAGACATAGTCAGATCTCTGTTTGGACTTCATGCTGGAGAAAGTGTGCAGCCCTTGACTGTTTCATATTGCTGCCCTCGATGTCAATAAATCGACCACTTGCAATACTGCTTCTTGCCAACAAATCCCCTGAGCCCTCGTATGGTTTCAACAGAGGATATATGAAAAGACTGAACAAATATCATCGTTTTATCCTCCTTCCTGTCCTCAAAGCTTTTGCAAACTTAAGCAAACTAATTTTCATGATATTCTCGACAAACTGTGGAAGTCTACTGAAACCATTCCTGGTACTGATACTTTGAGTTTGGAAGTTAAAAGGTGAAAGTCTGCATTCCTTAGAAGTTTTGATAATGTAGCTAAAATAAAATATAAGCCAAAAGGAAACCAAAACTAAGGTCCTGGTCAGCATCAAGATGAATTTATTTCTCTTGCTTTTCACAGTGGATTCTCTCATACCTTGCACCTGAGACACAGGCCAATGGATTGCCAATTTTGTAGAGTGATAAGGTGTCATTAAGATCGGTCGTATTTGGGGGAAAAAGACAAGTCAAGGATGGCACTGTAAAGGAGAGAGCACACGGCGTATGCTTATCTGTTGAGCTGCATGCCTCGCTGGGTCTGGACAAAATTCACTCCCTACTCTAACATGGGTCTGGTCACCTGGCAGATATGTCAGAACCACACTCAGACCTCCTCCTTCTTCCCCCTCTCGGCTCCCCTGAGACTTACCTCTGTAGTACAATTGCAAACAGCCCCATCCTCTAACATAATCTTTCCCATGTCCCCATACTTCCACCCAAAATGAAATATAAGAAGAAAATGAGTTGAAACCTTTTGGAGAATTAGGAAGCCCTACACCTAGAGTTTATTTTTTAAATGGAAATGACACGTGTATCACATAATCAATATATAAAAAGAAGGCATTTAGTTCATTTTTAAGAGTCTGGTGCATGGGGCGCCTGGGTGGCTCAGTCGTTAAGCGTCTGCCTTCGGCTCAGGTCATGATTCCAGGGTCCTGGGATCGAGCCCCACATCGGGCTCCCTGCTCGGCGGGAAGCCTGCTTCTCCCTCTCCCACTTCCCCTTCTTGTGTTCCCTCTCTCGCTGTGTCTCTCTCTGTCAAATAAATAAATAAAATCTTAAAAAAAAAAAAAAAAAGAGTCTGGTGCAGTTTAAGGAAAGGCCATGGAGAGAACACTTGTCTCCTTGAGCTAGAATCTAGCAGGTCTGAGGCATATTGCTCTGGGAGACAAAGGAAGCTTCCTATTCATTTCTCTCGGTTTTGTGTATTGACTGTGCATCCACATGCAAATGGAGTTGCATCTGAGATGAAAATATCTGAGAAAATAAAAAGAAGCAAATCAGTATGGATTTTTAGACCAGTCTCTGCAAAAAGAATTTAAGTATTTTCAGATTTGAAGGAAATCTTCACTTGAAATTGCTGGGAGGCTTGGAACTGATAAGCCTCGGTTTCCAAATCCATAAAAAGGAAAATAGTAACTGTATTCTCTTCACTGGGTTGCAGTGATGGTTTAATGAGATCAGGTAAAGCATTAAACAAGAAGTTGAATACTTAGGGACGCCTGGGTGGCTCAGTTGGTTAAGTGTTTGTGTTGGGCTCAGGTCATGATCCTGGGGTCCTGGGATGGAGCCCCACGGGGGGCTCCTTGCTCAGTGGGGAGTCTGCTTCTCCCTCTCCCTTTGCCTGCCGCTCTGCCTATCTGTGCTCTCTATGTCTCTGTCAAATAATAAATAAAATCTTAAAAAAAAAAGAAGTTAAGTACTTAGTAATTCCTTACCAAAAGTTCTCATTCATGATCATATTTACATTATTTCCTAGAAATATTCATTTGCATATGAAACTTCAGGTTAATAGAGCAAATAATAGGAAAAGTACAACAGACTGGAGTATTGTGTTGCAACCTACAAATCAGTTTTTCTTCCATTATGTTATTTGTTGCTCACGGTCAACTTGTGGTTCTATATTTTCCTCTTTCAGGTGAGGAAACCAAGGTGAGTCTCTGGGAGTTCATAAATGAACAAAAAGCAGGAACATTGCTTTGCACTTTTTTTATACATCTATTATGCCAAAGATAGTATCGGACATACATACAAATCGGTTTCAACTATTTTTAACTAATATCTCTTTAAACTATATTGTTACAATTTTGATCATGACAGAATGTTCTTTGATCATATTCTGACCACTCTAAGAAGTGCCCTATCAAAGAAAGCTCCTTCATTTTCATTTTGTGCCCTTTTCTTAAAAAAAAAAAAAATTATTACAGTTAGAAGTGCAGGAGCATGTCCCATAGCTCCAGGCATCTCATGGGATTTCAACCATGTTGTCTCAGGGACCTTTTCCAAGAGGCGTGAAATAGAGATACAAAGAATTTAGTGGCTTTTTTTGGTTTGCTTGTTTTCAACAAAAGCTTTATCCAATTAACCATGGAGTAGGTTAATGATAATTTATTACCGAAAAGCTGCATTATCTATGAAGGTTTGCTGTTTTCATGTGAAGTGTGTGGTGATTAAAATGATTTAGCAGTTCATTAAAACAGCAATGACACCTAGTTTACATAAGGCAATAAGTTAGTGTTTGCTAACTCTCCACCCTGCCTGAGTGTTAGAATCACCTGAGCTTTGAGGACTCCACTCATGTCCGCACCTCACCCAGGGAGGCCCACTTACTTGGTCTGCAGTGGGGCCTGAACACTGATAGGATCAAAGGTTTTCCCTGTTTCTAGTCTGCAGCCAAGACTGAGAATTACTGTGATGGATGAATATGAAACAGACAACATTTAACCTCCCCTCAAGAAGCTTCAGATTCTACTTAAGAAAAATATATTTTTAAAATTCATTGACATACTTAAGAAGGTATTAAATGACCCATCACTGATAAATTCCACATTCCTTTTCTCTTCCTATCCCTCTCTGTAGTAATAAAATGGTTAATGGTCAGAGAAATAGAGAAATCACACCTTCAACTAAAAAGATAGAAAAATCAAGAGCCACTTAATAATATGCTTACATATCTTAATACATCTTAATACATATCTTACCAATATGCATCCCATATATCTCTAGTCATACAGAAAAGGAATTTCTCCTTGAGAAATGAAATGTGCCCTCCAATTATAGATGTTAGGGAGGGTATTAATCGTGAAAACAGCATTCAGAACTGATACTGTGAGCTTTACTTAAGGCTCTGTGGATGCTTGTTTGTTTGGTGACAAAAGCAAAATCCAGGGTTCGTCCAATAGCTTGATCATCATCTCTGCTTCCTGGCTACAACACCTGGAGCTCTACCTCCAACCCAGCATTGTCTCTGTACTGCAAGGAACCAAGTTCGCCTTGTTAATAGGCTATGCTCAAAGCTGGAGAAGCCCCATTGGAGGAAATATGATTCCAGTTTGAGGATGAAAGTATAATACCCCCTGCCAGGTTTAAATTAAGAGCATATTACTCATTTTTAGTTAATTTCTCAGCCTGCAGAATAATTTGGCACATGTGTGCAGTATCCATTCCCTCAACTGCTTCCTTAGGGACCCTGACCTTGACGGGATAGTTGTAATTGGGGGAAAAAGTTAATAAATGACAATCATAGTCAAATACCCTATTTATGAAAGAAAATGCATGTATTAAAATTAAAAGGGGGAACAATCAAAAGCAAGAGGAATAGATTAATACATTTTTCTTGTCTCTGGCTTAATTTTTTGTTAATGTCAAGGCCTGGAGCACCACGGGGGTGGGGAAGTGAAATGCAGTGGTTCTCAAAACACATGTACTGAGAAAAAACATGATTATAGCACGTTAGTTTGGGAGAAGCCACCCTATGCATGGGAAAACCATACCTTCCTATGGATTTTAAATCCAGTTCTTCTGGATCGACTTTTTGTAGATGTATTGGAAACTCTGAAGCAGATTTTGCAGGCTTTCCCTTTCATTCCTTTTCAAGTGTTTTCCTTTTTAATATTAATGACTGTCGCCATCTCCTACGTAATCGTAGTGTCCAAGACTCAGAAAAATACATGATGATCAAACTCCTATGAATTCAGCAATGTTATACATATATTTATCATGCTTTTTATATATTTATAGCATTTTATATGCATGTTTCTATATGTGCATACATTTGAAAAATATGATACAAGTCACCTGAATGTGTCTCCATATTTTGTAGTCCTTTGGTCAGAACCATTGCCCAGGTCCCCATCCTAGGTGTCTGTGATACGTCCAGTCCTTCCCACCATGTTTCTGAAGATTCCCAGGAAGGATGCTGTTCCTTCTGACTCTGTTCTCCTTTCTCCTCTTCTCACTTTGCCTTCAAAGCCGCTGTCTATCCATCTAAATCCATCATCCCATGCATGGACACACCCTCCTCCTCTTCACTTGCTAAAACATCACCAATACACCGCTGTCGTACATGTGGCTTTCATTCAAGCTCTGCGGGTAATACAAGGGTGTAATCACACCACAGCAAAGGAAGCAATTTAAAGCCGAACAGCAAACATCTCCGTTCAACCATTTGTCCCGCGCTCCTTACCAGATATTAACTTCTCCTCTCTCTCTCTCTCTTCTCAGGAAGTAGCCTCAATCTATTTTGCTTGAATCTGTTCTCTTTTAACCAAGAATTTCTCCCATCTCTACTACCCCTGCTTCAAAAACCTTCCTCCCTCCCCACATAGATCCCCCACCAAAGCCGTCAGGATTTCCATCTACTCTGTCTTTGGCATCAGGGGTAAAATGAAAAATCTCTATTTCAATACATAGACACTTTAATCCCTCCTTTTTACTATCCTAGGTGTTATGATTAATCTAAAAAGTCCCATTAAGTGTCTTTCTTACTGCTTTCCCAGAGCCATCTGCCCAAACTTCAGTCAACTTGTAACATCCCATTTGTCCCCTCCGTGCCACACATAAGGCTGAGAATTATTTATCTGGCTTACAGCAAAGCTTGGTGTGTCCCTTGGCACCTGCCAGGGCATGCCCCCAGGCAGTGGTCCACAGCCACTCCAGCTTGGAAACAGCTGATCTATGCATTCATGAAACTATCCTGTAGGCACAATTGGCCTTTGACACAGCTCAGTTTTGGTGAAAACATTCGTTCCTCTCTACTTTATCATGAACTTGCCTCCTTTTCCTTTACCTCACTTGCTTTCTATAATGAAGCTAATGAAAAGTTACAGAGAAAAGAGGAAAAGAAAGCTAGCAATCAAGTGTTAACTCTCCCAGAAGCATGACTTTTTAATTTGCGGTACAATCTTACGGCCAGAGAGCTTAAAGCAAGAGTATCTCTGACTGTGGGCTATTAATCATCCACAAGTGAGTGAAGACTGTCTTTGGAGGACAGGAGCCTTCCCCACCCTTCGGCATCATGCAACGTATTGTGACTTCCTATGCCATCTTCCCATTCCTGCCCCCTTTCCTAGACTAGCTTACTTTAATAGAGGAATTAAAATGGATGAGCTCCACGTAAAATCATTTCTGCCTCTTCCAATCCAGAGTACTGGTTTGGTATCGGCTTTATGTTTCTTTAATTGTTCTCCAAATGGATCACAGCACAGTCCTGACTTCCTAATAGGTGCTAAATAGATTCTTACAAGAAGTTCCAGTGCCGCAGCCCTATAGAGCATTGATTGACATCTGAAAGTCAGAGATAGGCATCTCTCTCGCCCTGAAAAAAAAAAAGTTAAATTATAAAGTCACCAATCAGGATGCACACTTGCATTTTGGAATAGTGCCAAGTAAATATTCGGTGACTGGCATTAGGTTGCAGTGGTTAAGATTTTAAATCAGAATCAGATCCCCTGGGTCTGCAACTCAACTCTGATATGATCCAGGTGACCCAGGGCAGGTTATTTGATATGTTTGGCTTAGTTTCATCATATGGGAAATGGGAATAATAAAGTACCTTCCCTGTGGGTTTGTCGTGGGAATGAAATGAGACAATTTCTGTGTAGTGCTTAAAACAGTGTATATGGCAAGAAATTCAAATGTGACTCCACATGTCTGTTTTCACTGAGGTGTCTGAGTGATAGATATAGATATCAAAATGATTGTGAAGCTGATTTTAGAAACTGCAAATGAAAGTGCAATGAGGGCGCCTGGGTGGCTCAGGCGTTAAGTGTCTGCCTTCGGTTCAGGTCATGATCCCAGGGTCCTGGGATCGAGCCCTGCATCGGGCTCCCTGCTCAGCAGGGAGCCTGCTTCTCTCTCTCCCTCTCCCACTCCCCCTGCTTGTGTTCCCTCTCTCGCTGTGTCTCTCTCTGTCAAAAAAATAAATAAAATCTTTAAAAAAAAAAAAAAAAAGGAAGTGCAATGAATTAGCTACACAGCTGTAGTATTCCCAGCCTCTTTGAAACTATTAAGGAGAGGAGAAAAAGAGTAACCATTTATGAAGAGATTTCTTTGGAAATAACCATGACTGTTTTGAGTCCCTACAACCCTTTTTGAGTGATGGGGGTGTGTGGTCTTATGATTTAATCTACTGTTTTGTAACTGCAAAGTGAGAAAGGTCTTTGATGGGACCACTTTGAGATCTTGCTATTGCTTGTCCTGGCCTGGAGAACATTGTGGAACAGGACCTGACTCCCATTCCAGTGCTCATGAAGGCTGAAGAGCCAGAGATGTGCTCAGTGCCTGGGTAGCAGAGGAAGGACCCCATGCTGCTGGGTGAGGGGCCACTGCAGAGCCAGTATTTGTGAAGGCAGAGGATGCAGCAGCATTTCCCAGGGATGGGATGCTGACTACCCAGGAGAAAGTTATCTGGTCCTAGGACTGACAGAGTTGCCTGGGAGGGGCAGAGGGCCCCAGCAGCTGAAGCAGAAAAGGAGTGACAAAATGTCAGAGGTCGTGAAAGGAATCACGTGGGGCCACCCAATATGAAAACACGTAAGTTGGTTCAAGGTTACTGCAAGATGGCATGTCCATCCAGCCTCCATACTGAGCTCTGCAAAGAATCAAGAAAGTGTTCCAGAGAGAAACGCCAGCTTTTCCACCATTTGCCATGCACAGAGGGCTCTTCAAGGAAGACACTTCCTAGCCATCTCGTTCCCCTCTCCTCACATTTCTGGCCTCAAAGGATCAGACATTGGCTAGCAAGTGGTTGGTTCTATCAGTCAGGGTTCTTCAGAGAGATGGAACCAGTAAGATATGTGTGGGGGGAATAGATGGAGATAGAGATAGGTAGGGATATCTGAATGTGTCTCCATAGGGACATGACCATAGATAGGGATATCTATCTATCTATCTATCTATCTATCTAATCATCTATGTATATATTTTAAGGAATTGGTTTACACAGCTGTGGGGCTTGGCAAGTCCATAATCTTCAGGATTGGTGACAGGCTGAAGACCCAGTGCAGAGTTGCAGTTCCAGGAGTCAGAAGGCAGTCTGCTGGTAGAATTCCTTCTTGCTGGGGGAGGCCAGTCTTTGTTCTATTATGGCCTTTAACTGATTGAATGAGGCCCACTCATACTATAAGAGACAATCTACTTTACTCAAAATGTGCTGATTTAAATGTTAATCCCATCTAAAAAGAAAAACTTCACAGAAACATCTAGAATAACATTTGACCAAATATCTCAGTACCATGGCCTAGCCAAGTAGACACATAAAATTAACCATCATAAAGTAGGGTGCAGGGGAGAGGACAGGAGCAAGGGTATGAGTGAGAAACTGGTCACATCCCTTCCCCACTTAGAGTTTGCAGACATGTGGGGAAGAAGGTGAAAAGATTTCATATTAAATCATGTGATGGGTTTGATTATCATTATGTACTGGATATTCTATTTTTAAAAATTTATTTATTACAGAGAGAAAGAGCACAGAGCTAGCCAGAACATGAGCAGGGGGAGGGGTAGAGGGAGAGGGAGAAGCAGGCTTCCTGCTGAGCAGGGAGCCCGATGTGGGGCTCGATCCTGGGACTCCAGGATCATGACCTGAGCCGAAGGCAGATGCTTAACTGACTGAGCCACCCAGGTAGCCCTGGATATTCTAATTTTTGACATGAAAATCTCTGTATTACGTAAAGTGGTCTTAGGAGCCTAGGAAAGAAATTCAAGGTCCTACCTGAGTACTCATTTAGGAGCAGGGGAAGATACTAAACATTTAAAAAAGAGAGTGAAGTACCAAAAAAACAAAACAAAGCAAGTCTTTCGATTACCTCATGATGATTCATGTATAATATACCAGTTACAAGTGCTGAGCACATAGTATATATTCCATAAATATTCACTATTTTTATTGCATATACATGCATATATGATAATTTACTATGAATAGGACATAGAATCTATGCCCTTTTTTATACATATACTTTCTTGATGGTGACATATATATGTAGTCTGACAACCCGAAACAGATGAATACATTTCACTAAATTGCGTGATAGGTGGGAGAAATTTTTTGGTATGTATTTACTTCTTTCATAAAGTTATATTACAATGACTGTGCTTTATGTTTTGGTGTTTCATATAAATATATTGCCTGAACCTTCCTCTGTGGTGGGATAGACATAAACTTTGAAATTTAAATACTCTCATGCTGTTGGGGCATTTGGTGACTCAGTTGGTTAAGCATCTGCCTTCTGCTCAGGTCATGATCTTGGGGTCCTGGGATCAAGCCCTGCATTGGGCTCTGTGCTCGATGGGGAGTCTGCTTCTCCCTCTCCCCCCACCCCATGCTCTGTCTCTCTCTCAAATAAATAAATGATTAAATCTTAAAATAAATAAATAAACTCATGCTATGGCAAACATAGTTGCCTTTGTTGGTGTTTATTATTGTCTGTAGCCTGAAAGCATTGACTTTTAGGTAAACAAATAATTAGCTTGTTCATTTGAAGTAGGAAGGCGAATTAACGAACTTGCTTACCGTTCTACTCCGCTACAGATAGCCAGTCCTTTGGGTCTTTGTTCTTCCGCCTTACTCTCTCTCCTTTTCCCTGTCATTCTCTGCCTCTACCTCTACCTCCATCTCTATTCACAAATACCTGCCTATTCTGCTACTCTGGATTCCAGAAACTATAGTTGCATATGATACTCAAAGGTGATGAGTATGGGGCATCAGTCAACCTGACCCAATACTGACGTTCAGTATTTTTTTAGATGTTATTTTCTTGGCTGTACAAGCAGCCTTTTAAGAGATGCTTTTAAAATTGAAGATGAAGATCGATAAGAATAAATCTGATATCTGGATGCATCAGGCTTGCATTAGGACAGAAATTGGCTCTATTACACAAATACATTTTTTAGTTATAGCCTTTGTGTGCCTAATTTGGCCATGGCCTTCTTGGTCATCCTTTCCTTCTTTCTTTTTTTTTTTTTAATTGTGTATTATCAAACAATTTAGCACTAGATTTTGCAACACTTTGTTCAAGATTGTTATATAAATTTGTACCTTTTTAAAATTTCTGCTAAAGCACTGAATTTTGTTCTTACAACAAAATGAGATGTATGTGTGAACTCATGGAAACTGTAACCTAAAATAAATTACTGCAGTGGGCCACAATGTGCAAAGAGAGGTGGCTGGAGATGGCATTATGTTAAGAGTCTTAACTTTCCCAAACAATATGGGAAAGACTTGGCTGCATTCTTCAGTGACATATATGTTAAATAATTTGTGGTTAAGATTTAAACAAGATTCATGCTGAAAAATCAGGTGGTTTCAGCAGTCCTACTTTCATTCCATCAGACCCCTTTGAAAATAAGATCTGCCAAGATTTTGAAAGTGGGCTAGAAGGAATGTAAGTCTCACCATTGGCTTTTCAATGCTATATAAATCAAAAAGGTTGCCAGCTAGCAGACAGAATGAACACTGGTCCACAATGATGTAGGCAATTACTCTGGTAAATGTTGAGTCTTGGAAATTGAAATTGTGACTCTGTTTTTACAGTAAGCTGGAGGGAAAAGATCAACTTCAGATTTTCTATTGATTAAGTGGCTGATACTTTTTCAGCAACTTGTGGCTTTTTGTGAAAGCTCAGAAAAGCACTTTGTTAAAAAAAAAAAGTGTTTCATTCATCAGCTCTCTAGGTAGTAAATTATAGCCAACTGATAGCTCTTGAACACCTCCTAGGAGTTGTGATAGATATTAATAAAATTGGGTAACAGATTTATCCACATCTGAAATATGAAAATGAGACCAACTTACATGAAAAAGAAAAGGAAAAAACTGGGCTTGGAGAGAGGAATGCGCAGCGGTAGGAAGAAAGCTGTCATGCTCACCCCAGAATCCACTGCGACTGCATCACTTTGTCAACCCTTGTTGCCAGCTTTGCCTATATTCTCTTCTGATGCTGAGATTACTTTTATCACACTTTCTTAGGTGCTCTCCTCTCCCCCTTTCCAGAGGCTGGGCTCCCCAGCCCTCCAAAAGTTGCCGCAAAGCAAGTCTTACTGATGTTCCCAGAGCTGAACTTAGGAGAAGGCAGTGAAACTGACCTGCATATTCCTTGCCAGCAGGGCCCAGGGCTTTCCAAGTAGGTAACCATGAAAGTGATCATGCCAAGGGACAGAACAGGAGGTCCTCTTTGGGCAAACAGGACATGCTTCCCTTTGTGACCTCTGGCTGACCTCCAGAGGGAAAGAGCCAAAGTAGTGAGCATCTCTGGCCAATGAAATCAGCATCAGTGACCACTGAGGCTCAGAGAACTCCCTTGGCTTTGGGAAGGAGCAGAGCAATGACACAGCATCTTTCTAGGCAGAGTTAAATGATGATAATACCGCAGACACTCATTTATTCTCAGTCTGTTCTCTACTACCTGTCACATTTCCCTGGGGTAAATATCCTTTAGATTTATGGTGATTTGTTATGAAACCAGTTATCCTGTTGTCCTCAAATGGCAAGAGAGTATTTACAACTTATAACATGTCATATATGAAGATGCAAGGCCCTTTTAATTTTAACTGGGCTCCTGATTAGGACAGAGAATGCTGAGCTGCTATTGTAGTTTGGTGGGCTTGTTTTCGGCACACAGAACTAGCGGCAATCACCACGAACACCTTTCTTATAAATATGATAAATAAATATGGAATGAAGACTTTGGGGCCAAATTGGCATCGGTATCATTTAATTTCTTCTGTGTTTCCAGCCAATTAAATGAATGGGTGCCTGTGGTAATTAAACTCACTTTGATAATTAGACACTAAGGATTCTTAAATTACTGAATGTTAATGAATATTTCCCAAGTATGGTCCTAAGTGCTGCCAAATGGAATTTTACTGTTTAGCATTAAAATATAGAGTTCTTCGGGCGCCTGGGTGGCTCAATTGGTTAAGCGACTGCCTTCGGCTCAGGTCATGGTCCTGGAGTCCCGGGATCAAGTCCCGCATCGGGCTCCCTGCTCTGCAGGGAGTCTGCTCCTGCCTCTGACCCTCCCCCCTCTCATGTGCTCTCTCTCTCATTCTCTCTCAAATAAATAAATAAAATCTTAAAAAAAAATAGAGAGTTCTTCAAAAAATTCCACATAGAAAAAGTGAAACTAGAAACAGAGGATTTGATTTTGTTGCCTTTCTTTACAAGTCTGGGCAGGTTGATGAAATTTGAATAGAAAACAAATTTTGTTACAAACGAGAGATTGTTGAACTAATTCCTTGGAACTTGGAAAGCCACACATAATAGTGCACAAACGAAAGCCATAGACAGGAGAATATCGCTGCCTCACTGTAGCTGCCTATAAATGGACAACCCACAAATATCAACTATCTTTGCTAATAATTTGAGGCTAAGGCAGACAAAAGGTCTGGGCACCTTGGAGATGTGCTCTCTATGCAGAAATAGACAATGGTACCGCTCTGGGTTTCCCACCAGTAGATAAACCATATTGAGCATTTTTATCTGAAAACCATGGCCACAATGATTCTTGGAGTTGTTTTAATATCCTTAATAATTTGTTCATCAGGCTTCCAGTGCAAACTAGAAAACTAACACACACTTAGATCAAATGCTAACCAGTGAGTCCTGTAGGAACCATTTCTAGGACATGCATTATATACAATTATTTATTTCACATATTTCAAGCATTCAAATATTTATTTCAAATATTCCACAAAGCCTTTACATTGCCTTACAGGTGTGTTTCTTCAAAGCTCACATAACACTTGTGCTATGTCTTACCTAGAGGGAGAAGATGGGGATGAGACAGGGAATTGGTGTTTCCTATGTATCCTTTATGTTCAGGGCCCTGGGTTAGCTCTCCACATAGCATGATGCCATCACCAAAAAGTGATGACATATTGATGAGCGAGGACTGTTTCTTTATTTCTATGGGACAAATCCATGTAAAACTTTAGCACTAGCCCAATATTTCCTACACTATACCAATTTGCTATTTAAATCAGCAAATTCATACTCATTCACTGAGGTCAAACCTAGCCCTGTCATGTCAGCACCATGTTGAGGGAGCCTCTCTGAGCCTTGAACATCTCATCCATAAAAGGTGCTAATAACACTGCCAAATGGGGTTGTTGTGAGGACTCAGCTTGACAACATGAAAAAAGACCAGAGCATAGTTCCTAGTATTTTTAAATGCCACTTTCTCCCTTTCCCTTCTCCCTTCTTGACAGAGTAAGGAATATTCGCCTTTTTTACATGCTCAAATTTGGCCCTAAATCAGTTTTAATTGTGCTAAATAATACAGATAAATGGAATGAATAAAATGAGTCGTAAGGATACAAATCACAGACATAGATTCTGAGGGTCTTCCTATATACCTCCCTAGCGAGTGGATGGGATGACAAACATCTTTTAGTAAGGAAACCTATAAGCTCCCTTTATAAAATTCCAGTCCTCCCAGGTTGGTTCTGGGGATTGTTTTATTTCAGCCATTCCGTCCACATTCCAGAGAGCAAGGGGCAGAACTCGGGTCATCCAAGCTGGAGGAAGGAGCAGAACAACGGCATGCTTCCTCACTTTAGGTGTGTTTCTTCAAAGGCCACATAACACTTGTGCAAATATCCCATTGGTCAGAGCTTGGATATGTGTCTTATTTAGAAGTAAGGAAGACTGACTAGTGTAGTTTTTATTCAGAGAGGCCATGTGCCAGCTAAAAGTCAGGTTCAATTAATGATAAAGAAGGATACAGTGTGTGTCAGATGGTACTCTTTGCCATAAGAAGTCATAACAAAATTTGAGGTAAGAGGTGGTGGTATCTTGGATATATTTCTGGAAGTATTCTGAATATATTTTGAAGACAAAGCCAAATGAATTTGTTGACTAATTAAATGTAGGGTGTTAAAAGAATCAGGGATGACTCCATGGTTTGGGGGTTTGAGCACTGAAATGACAGTTTTCTTTTATAGAGTTGGAGAAGGATCAGAGGAGTAGGTTTTTGTGGTGTGTTCAACTGGGGTTCAGTTGGGGGTTACTGTTTGAAATGCCTATGATGCCACAAAAAGAGACACCAAAGGGACAGGCCAAATACAGCAGTTTTGAGGGAAGTTCTAGACTGGAAATTGATGTGAGAATCATCAAAGAATTGAAGGAATAAGTTTCAAAATCTGAGCATAAGAGATCTGAAGAGTGGAGAAAACAATAAAAGACACTAAAAAGAAGCAACCAGTGAAATTTAAAAAAAAGAAAGAAATATGGAGGATTGGTGGCTTCCATGTGGAAGTTCTCTTGTTGAGTATTTTTCTCTTTCTGGTGGGATAAAAGGCAATGCATCAGCTGAAAGGGAGTTGGGGGGAAGATTTGCTGGAGGTTTGAAGTTAGAAAAGAAAGTGTGAAATGGTTGGACATTATACCTGTTCATCATTGCCACAGTAATAGTATGGTAGTTCAAGTCTTGGGACGAAGAGAGCTCACAGAAGAAGAGAAAAATAGCACTTTGGGGAGAACTCTTATTTTTGGAGCAAGGAGAAGAACCAATGAATGGAACAGAGAAAGATCAGTCAAAAAAAAAATACTAAGGACAGAAAATATTTAAGGCAAGACAACACATTACGTAAGAGTATGAATTAGGAAGTCGTATTCAGATTCCTAGCTTTGTGACCTAGTAAATAGGCATCACTGGACTTTATTTTCCACATTTGTAAAATGGGAATAATAACAGTAACTGTCTCATAACATTACCATGAGCTTTGCATGAGCTATCGCTTGTAAAGTACTTAGAATAATACTGGCTCATAATTCCAGTATTGGAATTGACACAGAAAGGAAATTGCCAAATGGCCACAGACAATCTGAATGATGTACGTGGAAACTGGAAAATATTACCTCCACTTCTTCTGTACTGGGAAAGTATGCAATTTGGGGGCTGATATTTCTGAGTGACACATTCACATATTCCAGTGGCTGGGCTCCACGTCTGCTCTTGCTTGGCTTCTATGAGTCATTGGAAATGATTTTGCACACATTATTTCAGGCTAGAGACAAGTCTTTGTTGAGATTCTGAATTCTCCAGCCTTAGAACTATCATCTCCAGACTTCTTTCAAGGTATCATGTTTTCTATTGTTTCAATGACTTAAGTCATAATTCTCTGCTACATGCAGCCCAAATTATCTATCATCCGATATGCTGTGGAAATAAGACCCTCCTTGATCAGAGTAAGAATTCATTAAATCACATTGTATTTTTTTTATATTGGAATATACCAATAGAAATCTATTTATTCTAGTTTTATTGAGAAATAATTAACATACATCACTGTATAAGTTTAAGGTATACAGCATGATGGTTTGATTTATATATCTTAGAAAATAGTTTAGTTAACATCCATCATCTCATATAGATACAATAAAAAAGAAAGAAAAAAAATTCTCCTTGTGATGAGAACTCTTAGGGTCTACTATCTTAACAACTTCCCTATATATCATACAGCAGTGTTAGTTGTAGTCACCATGTTGTACAATACATCGTTCTATTTATTTATCTCATAACTGGAATTTTGTACCTTTTGACCACCTTCCTACAATTCCCCTTTCTCCTTCCTCTTGCCTCTGGTAACCACCGATCTATCTATTTTTGTATAAGTTTGATGGTTGTTTTTTTTTTTTAATAATTATTAGATTCTACATTTAAGTGAGATTTGTCTTTCTTTGTCTGATTTATTTCATTTAGCATAATGTCCTCAAGGTCCATCTATGTTGTCACAAAGGATTTCATAATTTTTTTTTAAAGATTTTATTTATTTATTTGAGAGAGAGAATGAGAGACAGAGAGCACGAGAGGGAAGAGGGCCAGAGGGAGAAGCAGACCCACCGCTGAGCAGGGAGCCCAATGTGAGACTCGATCCCAGGACTCCAGGATCATGACCTGAGCCGAAGGCAGTCGCTTAACCAACTGAGCTACCCAGGCGCCCAGGATTTCATAATTTTTTATGACTGAATGATAGCCAGCCATAATACATATAACTTAATAGAATATATTAATATTAATATTAGAGATAATATAATATATAATATAAATATATAGTTTAATTACAATTATATAAGTAATTATATAATTTCCTTACCCATTCATCCATCAATGGACACTTTGTTTCCATGTCTTGGTTATTGTGAAAAATGCTGCTATGAACATGGGAGTGTAGATATCTTTTCGAGTTAGTGGTTTCATTTCCTTTGGATATATTCCCAGAGTGAAAAGGCTGTATCATATGGTAGTTCTATTTTTAATTTTTTGAGGAACCGCCATACTGTTTTCTATAGTGGCTGCACCAATTTACATTCACCAACAGTGCACAGTGTTCTCTTTTCTCCACATCCATGCCAGCATTTGTTATCACTTATCTTTTAATGATGGCCATTCTAACAGGCATGATGTGATATCTCATTGTGGCTTTAATTTGAACTTCCTTAAGGACTAGTGATGTTGAACATCTTTTTCATGTATCTGTGGACCATTTATGTATTTTCTTTGGAAAAATGTCTACTTAGGTATTTTGCTCATTTTTAATTGGATTATTTGGTTTGAGGCTATTGGGTTATTTGAGTTCTATAAATATTTGAGATATTAACCCTTTATCAGATATAGGTTTTCTTTTTATTTTATTGATGGCTTATTTTGTTGTGCAGAAACTTTTTGGTTTGAGGTAGTCCCACTTGTTTTTGTTTGTCTGTTTGTTTTGTTGCTTGTGCTTTAGGTGTGATTTCCAAAATAATAGTTACCAAGACCCATGTCAAGAAGATTTCCCCAATGTTTTTTTCTAGGAGTTTCATGATTTCAGGTCTTCTTACATTTAAGGCTTTAATCCATTTTGAATTAACTTTTGTGAATGGTGTAAGATAGGGGTCATTTCATTCTTTTATATGGGAATATCCAGTTTTCTGAGTACCATTTATTGAAGACACTATCTTTTCTCCATTGAGTATTCTTGGCTCCCTTGTTACATATTAGTTGACAGTATATGCTTGGATTTATTTCTGGGCTCACTACTCTCATCTATTGGTCTATTTGTTTTTATGCCAGTACCATACTGTTTTAATAACTATAGCTTTATAGTATAACCTGAAGTCAGAAAGTGTTGTGTCTCCTGCTTTGTTCTTTTTCCTCAGATTTTCTTTGGTCATTTGGGGTCTTTGGTGGTTACATACAAATTTTAGGAATGTTTTGTCTATTTCTGTAAAAAATGCCTTTGAAATCTTGATAGGGATTTCATTGAATCTATAGATGACTTTTGGTGGTGTTGACCTTTTAACAATATTAAGTTTTCCAATCTGTAAACAGAGGATACCTTTCCATTTATTATGTTTTCTTCAATTTCTTTCATCAATGTCTTGTAGTTTTCAGAGTAGAGATCTTTTACCTCCTTTGCTAAATTAATCCTGAAGTATTTTATTGTTTTTGATGCTGTTGTAAACAGGATTGATTTCTTTATTTCTTTTCCAAAAAATTGTTAGTGTATAAAAACACAACTGATTTTTACATGTTAATTCTGTATCCTGCAACTTTACTCAATTCGTTAATTAGTTTTAACAGTTTTTTGGCTGAGTCTTTAGGATTTTTTATATATGGAATCATGTCATCTGCAAATAGAGACAGTTTTGCTTCTTCCTTTCTAATTAGAAAGCCTTTTATTTCTTTTTCTTGCCTGATTGCTCTAGCTAGGACTTCCAGTACTATGCTGAATAGGAGTGGTGAGAATGGCCACACTTTTCTTGTTCATGATCTTAGAGCAAAAGCTTTCAGCACCATTGAGTATGATGTTAGCTGTGGGCTTGTCAATATATACTCTTTATTATTTTGAATATGTTCCTTTTATGTCTAATTTATTAAGTGTTTTTAACATGAATTGATATTAAATTTTGTCAAATGCCTATTCTGCATCTATCGAGATGAATATATGATTCTTTTATTTCATTCTATTAATGGGGTAATTGAATGATTGACATTAATTGATTTGTGTCAGTTTTTTAATTTTAATTTTAATTTTTAACAATTAAATACAAAATTCACAAAGATAATAAATTCCAATTATTTTTTTCTGATGCAACTGAAAAAAATTACCAAAATATGTCTTGATATTTCTTCATTGCTCCTATAATTACTGACTCATTTAACATATTCAAATGACTCCCATTTTAATATAAGTAAAATAATAATAATACCTGCTTCATAGAAGCTTTCACTTATTTGCTTCTACATTGTTACCAAATTAATGATTAAAAGACTTCTGGTTTCAGTTTGGAGATGTAGAGAGCTGTAAAGAGTATCATTCTCACCCTTGCAACAAGAAAAAAAGCTGGATCCATCAAAGAATTGAGGTTTCAGGGCAAACAAAAAGCCTCAAATATAGAGAGAGACAGATGCCTACAAAGATAAATAGTACTTCAACATTTACTTACCTGTGACAGACTCTGCTCGACTCTACATAAAATGGAATAAGATATAGCTAAAATGTTTTCAGAAATTGTTAGAGGCTGAGTGTAGGCTAGTGTGAGGATGTAAAGCCTCTGGAAGTTAAAGATACAGGGACACATTCTTACTGGCAGCACTTGTCAAAAAGATTTGGAAGCATTTCTGAGAAAGCTTTTTTCCATGGTGCTGACTTGAGAAAGGGAACAGTAGTCAGTGCCCTAACTGCCCAAGCCCATCTCCTCTATCTCCACTACAGGATGAGAGGCAATGAAAACCATCACCTTAGGGTACAGGTAGAAATCCACTGCATCTGGGGGAAAGGACGAGGGAAGAAAAAAAAAAAGAAGCAGCATCCCTCCTATGGGAAGGATACCATTTGGGTATCCATATTTCTGCTATGGCAAAACACATGAAAGGTCCAGTTCTGCAGCTGGAGAAGCAGAGCACTTGTGAAGGACATTGGCCAGATCCAAGAACAGAGCCCTAGCTTTCAACAAAAAATTCTAAGGCATATGAAAAGAAAATACACACACACACACACACACACTCACAGAAGAGGCAAAACAATTATTAGGATCAGACAGGCTAAGACACAGATGTTGGACCAATCAGACAGAAAATTTTCAGTAATTACAATTAATGTTATTGGCTCTAATAAAACAAAGTAGACAACATGCAACATCAGATGAGTCATTCAGCAGAGAGATGAAACTATAAGAAAGAATCAAATGCAAATACTAGAGGAAAAAAAAATCAGTAACAGATATGAAGGCCTCTAACAGGCTCATCAATAAACTGAACACAACCAAGGAAAGATTCTGTGAAATTGATGATAAAACCAAACTAAAACACAAAGAAAATTAAAAAATGAACAAAAAACACCCCCCAAAAAACAAAACAAAAATCCAAACAGAGCACCCAACAGTGTGGGACAATTTCAAACATGGTAGCATATACACAAGCAGGAGAAGAGAAAGAAAATGGGTGCTGAAGAAATAATGGCAAATGTGGTGCCTGGGTGGCTCAGTTAGTTAAAGCGTCAACTTTGATCTCAGCTCAGGTCTTGATCTCAGGGTGGTAAGTTCAAGCCCCATATGAACTCTACACTGAGCATGGACCCTACTTAAAAGAAGAGAAAAGAGGAGAGGAGAGGGAAGTGGAGGGGAGGAGAGAGAAGAGAAGAGAAGAGAAGAGAAGAGAAGAGAAGAGAAGAGAAGAGAAGAGAAGAGAGAGAAGAGGAGAAGAGAAGAGAAGAGAAGAGAAGAGAAGAGAAGAGAAGAAGAGAAGTTATGGCAGAGAATTTTACAAAATTAGTGACAAACAGGAAACCATAGATCCAAGAAGCTCACAGAACACCAAGCAGGAAAAATACCAAACACACACACACACACACACACACATCCCTAGGCATATGGTATTCAAACTTCAGAAAATCAAAGACAGAGAGAAAATATTGACATTAGCCAGAAGAAGAAGAAGAAAAAAATCTATCCACCGAGGAAAGAGTGCAATAATTAAATCAGACTTCTCATCAGAAACTGTTCAAGCAGAAAGAAAATGTAGTGACATATATAAATATTACAGGGTGGTGTGTGGGGGAGGGATCTGTCAATCCAGAATTCTAGACCTAGTAAAAAGAAGTGAATTAGACATTGTTTTTTAATTCTCAAACAAAAACTAAGAGAATTCATTGCCAGACATACTCTAATGGAAATTCTTCAGGTAGAAGAAATACTATATAGTCAGAAACTTGGACCTTAACACAAAAGATAAAGCGAACAGGAACTGGAATGAATGAAAATAGGTAAAATTTATTTCCTATTTGTAAATGAGCTAAGAGATAACATTAATACATATGGCATATGTGAAGGTAAAGCCTATGATAATAATAGCACAAAGGATGGGTGGGAAGAATTAGGAATATATTATTGTAATGGCCTTGTACTACGTGTAAAAGAGTGTACTATTATTTGAAGGTAAACTCAGATTAATTTGAAATGCATACTGTAAGTCCCAGAGTAATCACTAAAAACATTTTTTAGAGATGTATAATTAATGAGTCAGTAGAGATAAAATGTAATAAAACATTCTTAGCCTGGGCTCAGTAGGTTGGGCATCTGCTTTTGGCTCAGCGGGGAGCCTGCTTCTCTCTCTCCCTCTCCTCTGTAGCTCCCCCTGCTTGTGCTCTCTCTCTCTGTCAAATAAACAAATAAAATCTTAAAAAAAAAAAAGTACTTAGCCTAAGAAAAGACAAAAAGAAAAGAAAAAAGAAATATAGTCCAAATGGAACAAAGAAACATAGCTAGGAAGAAGTTAGATACTAATATAATTATATCAATAATCACTTTAACTGTGAATGGTCTAAATACATCAGTTAAAAGATAAAGATTGTCAGTTCGATTAAAAAACAAGACCCAAATATGTGCTGCCTACAATAAACCAATGTAAAATATAGAGACATAAATTATATATGTAAAACTTATTCATATGAAATATGTAAAATATGTCCTATATATTAAAAGTATCTAAGCTCAAATTATTAATAAAGTGAATCATTAACATCTATGAAAGTTACTTACTCTGTACCATACATATGCTTTTTACATATACATACGCATTTTACATCAGTATGCGACAAGGCACTAATTATCCCTAACTTTAGAAATGAGAAAACTGTGGCTTAAAAGTTAAATAATGTGTTTAGTGTTTCTTCTCTAAAAAATGAGATGGGATCACTACCCAGGCTATTTGATTAGAACTCTTACACAGTGATTCACTATTTGGAACTGCGACTACAGATAGCGTTTGGTAATGAGTTTAACAATGCCTAGGAGTCTATTGATTAAGAATGATTTCACAATATTTCTGATTCTTCTGAGTGCTTGCCTTGAGTAATTATGAAAACAAGTCTGTTTTATTATGGAAAAGTGGGGAAAATAACATGACCTCAATTTGAAATAGTTGCAATTTCACATGCCAATATTTTATAGGTCTATAATAGCATAGATATAACTTCTTAACTATCCAATTTTACTTTGCCTCTGTGATCTTAACTTCTCATATTCTCAAATTTTCTAAACACTAATTCACATTATAATATTTATCTTACTCTTTTCTTAATACTCTTCTGTTTTGAAAATAAATACTGGCTAGACACCACATACCTTGGCAATATCCAAGTTTCTATAAACTTAGCATTATAAGTATCAATTTTATAACACCTTATCTATTACTTGTATACACTTAGAATCCATTAAGCTATATAAAAATTCATGTAAAGATAAAGCCAGGAAATGGAAGTAATTTTCTGAAAAGCTTTGAATACTGCCAACAAATGTTTGTATAAGAAAAAAAAAAAAAACCAATAGATTAATAGGATGTTTTTGTTTAAATGTTAAAGTTATAAACTTTATATTTTAGAGTTTAACTTTAGGTTTAACTGCCTGACTAGTCAGCTTAGAACAAAATCCTATATTCCTTACTTGATAGTCACTGGGGTGTATTTGGAATGGAAAACTTCAAATTCATGCTAGCTACAGATGGTTATTGTAAAGAATACTAAAAATCGTCATAAAGCAATTGGCCAATAAACAAACTTAAAACAATAAAGTGTATCTGGAACAAACTGGCTAAAATAGCACATAACACCCATTGTAAGCAGCAGTATCAGTTTCAGCAGTAAATAAATGGGCATGAACTATGGCAGCTGTTAAATTTTAATCAGAAATACTTGACACTAACTGGGAGTGAGAGAAGAAAACTTGGAGAAAAATGTATTATCCAACTGACAATGAGGCCTGTCTTGTACAGTGGACTGGATACTACTCCACTCCAGAATGCCTTAAATGCCTAAAGTCAATCTTGCAGGCTTTCTGATTGATTTCAGTGTCCACGTGGTAAAATATATACTTGACTGGGCTCTTCAGCCCCTAAAGCTACCATCATGCTCCATTTCACCCATTAGAGAGAATAACAAATTGGAGCAAAAGAGCAGTAGACATCAACCTAATTTCTCTACAGCTCAGAAGGATAACTGATGAACTGTTTCCTCTCATTGCCCCATGACATAAACAAATGCCACATGTCTACAAGTCTTCGCCTACAACCCAGTATATGTGATTTCCACCAAAAACATTTTCTTCTGCTGGTGGTTGAATCAAATCCCTTTGCATATGTCCGCACTTAATATTGGAAAAACATTATATTTACTAGTGCTTACTATCTGTCCAGCACTGTGAAACCACTTTAGAGATATTAACTCACTTAATATTTATAATTATCTGAAGTAGGTTTTATATTATGACTGTTTTATGGGTGAGGACAGTAAGAATTGGAAAAGTTAAATCTCTCTCCCAAGAGCACCCAGCTAGTATGTGGTAAACTTGGACTTAAATTGAAGGGACCATATGACACCTGAACTGAGATCTGGAACCCATGAATCAATTGGAACCAACGTACCAAAAGCGAGTGGTACAAGTTAAGACCACACAGTATCTTTAGCCAATAAGTCATTTTGTATGACTGCAACTTAGAGCATGAGTTAGAAGATGAAGACCTTGGGAGAGACAGATTGTTAAGGACCAAGTCAAGGACAAGCTTGTTGACCACAGAAAGTCACAGGGTTTTTGAGACTTTGGCAATGACAAGCTTGTCATTGTTTAAAGAGGGATAGGATGTGATTTGTGATGCAATTGCAATTTAAAAACAATTAGTAGCTTCTTCTATGGTTCAGATGAGGGATTGCAGGTACCTAAGCCAGGCAATGTTACTGAAGATGAAGAGAAAAATTACAATTGATAGTGCTTAAACTTGAAATGGGATTTGATGGAGAGAGGGATAATGTCAAGATAACTTCAGGGGCCAGCTAGAAAGCAGGGCTATTAAATATGATAAAGAATTTACAGAGGAGGAAAAGACTGCATATGTTGAGAGCTCATGCCATGCTTATATCCTGGTGGACACATCTAGTAGACATTTAATAATATTTAATAATAGTTTAGTTAATTGGAGAAAGTGAGAAGAGGAAGAAAGACACAATAATGAGGGACCACCAGTATAGAAGGAGTGATTAGAATATACAAAAATCAGTGAATGAAACTGAGAAGGGGTGAGTAAAGAGACAGAAAGAGGTCCAAAGAGAATGCTATATTAAAAGCCAAAAATTGTGGAGCTGGAAGAAAGAAAATCTCAACAACATCTAATGCAAGAGAAAGGTCATGTAAGATTAAGCACTGAAAAGTAGTGACAGGATTTGGCAACAAGATCATTGATAATCTCAGAGATGGCAAATTTGGTCAAGGATTAAGGATGGGCTTTGGTCATAGTTAACTGAAGAGCAAATATGAGACGAAGTGGACATATCAAGTACAGATTACCAGTATTTTGTTTTTTGTTTTTTGGGTTCTTTTTGAGAGGTTTTGTGGTCACCAGAAATAGCAAACTGAGACTCTATGTGGCAGGAAATACAAATGTGAGACACTTTTCTTTCTTTATTTACTGGACTATTTGGTCATCTTAGTTTTCTGTTGTGAGACAGTCAGACATGCTAATGAATTTCAGGAAAGTTTTCTGTAAGAAGTTGAGCAATAGGGCTGAAACTACGTATCATACGCTGAAAAGCAAATGAGGGAGGGGAAGAGAAGGCAGTGGGAAGCCTGACTGTAGCTAGATGCGCATGCAGCTTCATAGAGTCCCCAGACAACACTGGATAAACATCAAATGAATGAATCTTCCTTGGCACATACCAGGTTCAAAATCCTGAATGGAAGACTGGTTTGTTTGTTTGTTTGTCGTTTGTGTTTAGGTGACTCATAACTGAGCTAGAAAAACTTTCCCCAACTTACCTCCTCAAACTAGTCTGAGGCAAGTGGCACAAAGCCTTTTTAAGAAAATCTGGTGACGCTGTTTGACCACCCATGTGCTTCCACCCATTGCTTGTAGCTCCTTTAAAAAGTAGGAGCAAAGTGGGTTTCTGCTGAGATTGCCCTGTTTAACCCTGGTGGTGAATAGTCTCCAAAGATGGCCTCTATCCGTTCCTTTTTTCCACAGGAGCATGCCACGCTACCCATTAAGTGACAGAGTCTATCTCCCCTTGCCTTGCAGCTGGGCTGGCCTTGGGACTGACTTGGCCAGGAATTCTGTCTCCACTCATGTCCAGTGCTGGTCCAATTTTGAAAAAGCATCTCCTTACTCACATTTCATTCCATTGGAATTTTTTGCTCCTTGAAATCTGTGGCTTTTGTCTGAGCTGGGGAGATGTATTGTACAACTCTTCTGGAGCTACCTTAGCATGATTCTTTGTAGGTAGGTTGTTTGCGGTGCACTCTGGTTGGAAAGGGCAGATGGCTCATGTTCTGCGGCCACTCAGTGGTCACAAAAGCCTTAGAGAGACTTTTCTGTAAATGATGTTTTCAGATGCTGCTTCTGAATGTCAGGGGTTGAATTCTGGTGTCACAAGTTCACAGGCCCTCATCACATACATACCATGTGAGCTTTTTGTTTGGGAAATTGATGTGGTGTCACTCAGATTGCTTACGAATAATTTCCAGCCTAGAAAAGGCTATAGACAAAGTTGTTGGGCTCAATATCTGTTGAAAAAAATTGGTTTCTTTAAAAGAAAAAAATAAACCACGGAAGCTATTTGCAGATTTCAATTTACGTATGAAAATGGAAAATGCAGTATTTAATTTCTTAATAGAAACCTGTTTCCAGCCTGAAGAGATCCGTGGAATAGACCTGATTGCACTGAACAAAAAGAAGGTCTTCATGTGAGCAAGAGCAAAGGGGTTGCTCTGCCTGAGGAAACAATCTGGCAATTAAATCAGCTACCTATAAAAAATGACACACTTGGCTTTAGAGTGAAATTTAAATTTCTTTTTGATTCTCTATTATTTGTGGTCATCCTTTTCCCATTTATTTCAGATAATTAAAGTTTCACTGTAATTCCACTTTATAAAAGATATTTAACATGATGCATTTTTAGTTCAAAAATTTTTCAACAAGGCTTGGGTGGTTTTTTTTTCTTTTTTTTTTTTCACATTTGCATTTTTTTCCCAGTATGTCTGGCTTATCTTCTGAATCAGGAAAACAAATGCCATCTCTTACCAGGGACAGGGCAAAAATAGAGTGATTGATACTACTTGGCACCCACTGCGCTCAGTGCCTGAAAGTGGAAGGCTGTGGATCAAATGCAGACCCGGGATGGCTGATAATTTGTATACCGAGTTCATAACCGGACAGCCATTGTTCTGATGCAAACAGATAGGCTGTGCGCGTACTGAAACCTAGCAGAAGACAATCTGCGCATGGATTATACCATGTTTTATTCTTTCTTCCTTTGTGATTTCTGAACATCACAGTGCCTCCCTAACAAAGGTACATGTAAGAATGTACTTCAATCATGAGCAGTCCGGATTTCACATCTGGTTCTGCAGATAAAATTAGGAGCTATAGATAATAGGCAGATGCATACTGTTTCAATGAGACGGTGCATATGTGGCTTGTATCTCTATTAAATCCATCACATACATTTATAAGCTGGAATATATTCAAATAGAGAGGGGCAGAACAGAGGATAAGTGTTTTCATTGCCAATTTCAGCAAAAATGGCATTTTCCCCTCAAAGTACATAAGTCATTTCTTTGACGTTACACAAGCCAACATATGATAAGGATAGGCAGCTGCTATTACAATGCAATAAACTCACTGGAAAATCTCACAATAATGGATACTAAACAAAAGGGGCAAAATGAGCAGGTTTGGGGCTGTGGTCCAGACAATTCACACTTGATTTAAAGTGATTTTGATTGGTTTATAAAGGACATCAATTCATGCCACGAGGTATTTCTTACCAATATTATAAACCACTACATTATACTTTAAAAGAAGGTCAGGTAGTAGAGGTGGGGAAGGGAGGTCCAGGGTGTCCTTGGGGAGGGCTGTGTGTGTGCATGTGTGTCTAACAGAGGGAGTGGGGAGAAAGGGAGAAACACATTCTTTGGTGTTTTTGAACATACATTTTTTAAGGTAAAGGAGGCTTGGTTGAAGCATTAATAACTTTCAGGACTTCATTGAAAATTTGCCCTGAAGGACAAAGGTGTATTTGAAGATGAATATTTATGGCTGTTCTTCAGCTTGTCAAGCTGCGGCCAGAAGAAAAGAGAAACAATCCAAGAATGTTGGTCTGTATATAAATTCCACAGAGGGAGGCAGATGATCGATTATTTTCTGATGCTGTTTGAGCAAGGAAAAATATTCTGGAATCAAAGGGACTGCATAAAAATATATTTCAAGAACATCTAGCCATTTTCCTAAGCCAGTAATGATAGCAATACTCGTGGATTATTAAATCTTTTATCATTAGGAGTAATTTTCTCTGAAAGTCCACTAACATTACTGATATATATGGCTTCTCTTTCAACAGTTAACTCCAGCTCTCCTACCCGCCCACTGTTTCCCCTCCCCAACATAACCACGCACATGCCCAGAGCATGCTGGAAGTCACCCTTGGTTTACACAGGATTTCCAATTAAGGAGCATGGGACAATGGAATTACAGTCTCATTTAAAGACCTTAAGTTCTGGCTGGGTTTTTTGTTTGTTTGTTTTTGAGAGAGCAAGCAAGCTTATGAGGCGGAGGGGCAGAGGGACAGAAAGAGAGAAATCTTAAGCAGGCTCCATGCTCAGCATGAGCCCGACTCAGGACTCCTGAGGTCATGACCTGAGCTGAAATCAAGAGTCACTTAACCAGCTGAGCCACCCAGGGCCCTGAGCTCTCTCTGGTTTTAAGCTTTATGGCCAACTACAGAAGGGCAAAAAAAAAAAAAAAAAAAAAAAATTCTGCTTTAATTGATTTTCTAAATCTTTGAACCAGAAGGTATCTACTCCACCCTTCCCCTGTCGAATTTTGCAAAAAAGAAAACTGAGGCTTCAGATAGTTAAGGACTTGCCTAAAATAAAGCCTGAAAATACAAAGCTACCAATAAACCTTTCTGGATGAAAACATTTCCATAGTTCCTTAGCCTGTCCAGAATAAAGCATGAGCTCTCCCTACATCTTCACTCTCCTCACCTCCCCCCACCCCCCCTTCCCCTGCGTGATTTTGTTAAGCAGCTGTTTCCCACAGGACACCCTGATTCTGGCCTCAGGGCCCTCCCTTTTCATGGTGCCCTTTTTTCCTGGAGTACCCTGTCCACCTCCAGCTCTTCCATCTCCTTCGAAGTCTCTCAGATTCCTTGTTTGGCTTAGGGGCCTCTCTGTTACCTCACGAGACTGTGAGTACCTTGATCACAGTTCCTAGGCCGTGGCAATGATCTGTGTTTGGAGTCTTTCCCCATTCATCTCTAAGCACTTTGATGACAGAGATGGGGTCTTTTCACCTTTGCATTCCCAGCAAGTGTCTGGAACCAAGTAATTTCTCAACAGATTTATGGATTATGTATTTTTATTGCTAAAATAACCTTATATTCTCTATTTCTACCTATATGGTAAGCATGGGCCTATTATACTTACAGAGTGAAGTTTAATAAAAAATATGTCTCTTACATAGAGACTGAAGTTTTGCAAGTATTTTCACATATATCCTTTTAGTCATATTCTTTGAGACAGACTCTTCCTCCTCTGTATAGCAAAGCTAACACTATCACCTATCCATGGTATCAGTGTGACCAGTACGTGAACCAATCCTTGCTTAGCATTTGGCAAAGTCCCTGACACACCACAGTGTTAAATTATTGTTATTACAAGTATTTTTACAAATTCAGTGTCAGGCTTTCTCCCACATATTTCTGCCATGATATTTGAACCTAATTTAAAGTTTCAATTTTGAAATTGTTTTTCATTTCTTCTAGAAAAAAAAAATATTCTCAGGACCCAGGGATAAGATATGCCTAAAACTGAGAAATAGAAGAGCATCCAGATTTTTTAAAATCGAGGAAAGTTTAGGTGCTGTAGATATTTAGACTAGGAAAGAAAATGTCAGGGGGGAATCATGATCAATGTTTTAAAATATCTGAGATTCTTAATATGAAAATATGATTCATATTGTATAGTAAATACATGAGTAAATGTTATGGAAATAACAGAAGTGAAGCTGGATGATCACCAGTTAAGACTGATTTATAGAGATTTCCTATAAATATGACCTCTTAATCTTCTATGAAGTACTAAAGAATAGTAAAAAAAGATTCAGCTTTATCATCTATAGAAATTTAGATTTTATAATGAAATGTTAAATGATTTTAACTTAAAAACAGCCTTGACTATTTTCTACATAAATCCTGAAAGGAAAACTTTAGTTTAATAAAACCTGAACTATTTCACTGGAATTTATAGGGGAGAAAAAAAGCATAGATCGAGGACTGATCATATTTAGCGATAACCCATAATACTAAAATCGCCATTTGCATTGATAAATACATCATGTACTGTATTTTATCATCAAAATATGGATAAATTTCTATGGGGGAAAAAAGGTAGAAATTAGAGAAAGAAGTATTATTTGTTCTCTGAGAACATACATCACTCTGAACTTTCCTTCTGGTTTCCTGGCAACCTCCAATTTTAAATTCCATCAATAGGCGTAGCCTACATAACATAAAACTCAGATGGCAGTATATGCGTCTTTCTATTTGCTTTGGCAAACCTCTCATCTCTCTTAACAAGACTTGGGTAACAGATGAAAATCAATAAAATTATAGTTGGTTACGAAAGACGGCAGTCCTAGCTTATTTAGGGTTTTGTACTCCACCTCCTAGGGAACAAAAATTCCACAGATTTTATGCCTCTTGGGGTGGGCCAGTCAGTTACTTGGACAAATGAAGGAAGAGGATTTGCACATTGTTCTTGGTAGTTTTCCCAGGTGTTTATTTTCTTTAAAAGAAAATTCATAGTTACTTTAGATTTCCCAGGAAAATCCAAGGATTCTCAGGGCAGTGTTTTGGTTTATCCCTCTAATACCCCGATATCATTTGGTTTCAGTGCCTTTGTAAATCCTGTTTTTAGGTTGTTTTCCTACCATCCGTGTCTAAACCAACGGTTTAGACATATTCCCATGGCTACACAGATTTATTTGGGATTCTCTAAGGAGTAATTATACTTAAATCTCTTTTATTAAAGCTCAGTAAGGCATATCAAAATACAAGTGAGAGTAATGTTATATAGGTAGCCTTGAACCTGTTCTGGTTTTTATTCTGTAAATCATTCTCAAACATCTACACTTTAACTAGTATTGCTAACAAATTGCAACATACTCAACCTCTGATTGCATCATCCAGATGGCTTTCACTGAGGTGGAGAACCCATTCTTTTAAACTGACACTGAGTTTGACCTGCCCATCATGATTTACCAGTTTGAACATATACACACTGAGCTTTTAAATATTTCTCATAATCAGTAAACCTGCTTCATTCTTTAGAAGTGTGTCTTATTTTAATGAATTTTCCCACTCAAGTCTGTTGAGACTTTAAAGCTGATGTGGCCATTTGAATGCAGTGGCATCCATTTTTATACTCACGGTATACGTTTTTTACTCTTTGAACCTAACTGTAAATCTCCTGGCCTCTGACATGCAGCCTCAACATGACTTATGTAGCTTTCTTTGTAGTGTCAGCAACTGGTTCATTGCCTGGCATGTTGCTGTTGAATTAATTCACAAGAATTTTTATGCTAGTGTGACAGGGTATCCTTTCTTCCCGGTTTTAAAAACTAAGTCTTTATGTTTTTGAATAAGATGGCCGGTTGGTAACATATGGCTTGATGTGACTGGAGACTTTTCTTTGAAGGAGTGAAGAAAGAGAAAGGAATTTTTGTATTGGCACCAGGAGAAGATAGGGCAAGTCAAAGCAATAGAGAAGGATGGCGCAGCATCTCTCTGTACCAGCTTGAAGTGGAGTCTTGATTGTCAACAGAAAGGGTTAGAGCCTTAAGCTGAACAAAATGATTTCATGAAACATTTTGTGAGATTCTAAGTACAAGCAATGCTGCTTTCGAGAATAAATGAAAAGATATAGCTGAAAACACAATGGAAGGGGATTCTTCCCACTTACACCTAGACGGCACCCTGAGTTCAAGAGGCTTTCCTCCAATCAGAGAGTATCTTTTTTTTAACAGTGAGTTCATCTTATTTATATTTACTGACATGACAGGTATGTTTGTTCTTAGTCCTTGTTGTTTTGATTTGTTGTTACCGCTTTCTAAGTTACCATTTTTTTATATATGATATCTGTGTTTTGTTTTGGGTGTGTTTCCCAACCAGTGGCTTGGAGGGTACATACTCCATTGTTAGATCTTGTAGAGTTGGTGTTTATAGATTTTAACAATAATCTTAATGTTTCTCATTTTTTTCAGTTTTACAGCGTGCATATTGACCGTTCCCTTTAAACACTGAATAAACTGGAATGCTCATATTTTCTCCCACTTTTCTTTTCCTCTCCATCTCCTGATTTTGGTTGTTATGAGATTAGAAATTTAACCTAATTACATTACTTTCCACTATTCTCCACCTTTCAGAGTTCATTATATTGCTATTTTTATATTCTAATATAAAACCATAATCCCCCCCCAAAAAAACCAAACCATAAATCTTACATTTGCTTATTGTTAATGCTAGCTCTGAATAGATTGTTTATATCCAGCTTTTCCCCCACAATGTCTCCCTTTGATGGAGCAGAGCTGAGGGATGCTTCCCTATAATGTCCTCACCCCCAGAGTTTGTCATTATAATAGGGGAGTAGTGGGTCCATTAGAGGTATGCCCTACTTTTAAGGACCAAGCTATATCGGTTAGGATTATGTCAGCTGCGAGTCAGAGAATTTAAACTCCTAGGACATACATTATCTCACATAAGAAGAATCTGTGGCAGGGGGGTTTTTAGTAGAACAGAGAAATTACTAAGGGCTCAGATCCTTTGCATCTTTTCTGACTGCCAAATTCTGCATGCTTGCTTTCCCCTCAGGCTGGCTGCCTTCAGGGTCCAAAGACAGTTGCTATATTTCTAATATAATAATATTCAGAGTCAGTAAAAGGCCTCACCTCTCTACTTATCTGTGTTCCTTTTCAAAGTGAACAAAAGTTTCCCAGAAGCACACTGTCATGTCTGTTTTCTAGAATTGTGTCACTTCTCCATCTCAAACTAGACACTGACAAATTATGACGATGTGTCAAGACTAACTATAATTAACCTCTGAAGTTCATGGCCACCCCATACTTACACAAAACCCAAGGTCTGTTGGCAAAGAATAAAGCCAGGGGCAGGGGCATGCATAGGGAGGAAGTGGGTGGAAGGAATGGCTATCCAGTAGACAACGAACGATGCCTGCCATGGGGCTGAGACATTGCCAGAACTCTACGTCTGTGTCTGCCCTTGGTATTGTCCTATAGTATTTGGAAGCTATTCTTATAATTCTCTGATAAGTGGTTGTACCCACTTCCTAGCTTCATTGAAGATGGAATCTCTTTTCTTTTTTGGTCCCCTTTTCTTCATTTTGGTGGGTTTTGAGACAATAGTAAAAGAACAACTTCATTCTGCTGTCTGTCAAGCTAGAGATCAATGGAACGGATATCGTCTTAGAGATAATTATCTGGAAAAGCTGTAGAGAGTAACATTAGCAATGCACTAGAGGCAAAGACAGGAACAGACTTTTTCTTGGACAATTAGGAAAGCTTTCCTAATGGAATGATTGACTGCTTCTCTTCTTTAGGTCTAAAAAGGACAAACATTTCACTGTACTAAGAAGAGATAGATGTGGGTCCAGTGATTTCATACACCTTTTCTTTCCTATCAAGTGCAACACTCAGAAAACTAAGTATTCCCTATGCCGCTTTCTTTCATTCTTTTCCAGAAAGTAGAAATCCTAGTCCAAGCAGTCCTGAGACTCAGACCTCAAAGCCCCGTTTTGGTGATGGGGACGGGACAAAATTGGATTTAGTTCACAACCCATAGCCGGTCTTCTGTGGGGACATGCAGGTGAGTGTTTTAACAAAAGGATATACCTTTATTCTTTGTATAACCTTTTCTGGGGCAGAAATTGAAGGCTGCTGATGAAATCTTCTCACAACCTTTCCAAGGCTTAATCCCATTAAACTTCACCCAGGGGAAATCCCATTGGACCTTAAACAAAGGAACAAGTCCCTCCTTAAATAGGTTAGAGGGCATATATAAAGCAAGCAGGCTTTCCAAACAAAGGAGCTCTGAGTGGGGTTATTATTTTTTTTTTTTTCAATGCAAACAAAGCAGGTATTTTAAAGGAAAGGATGCAGTGACCCTTGGCCAGCTTGCTTCCCAGCAATGGCTACAGTTTCTGTGCACTGCTTTTCTGTAATAGGAATAAATCATTACAGGACTAAAGCATGTATAAAGAGGGGCTGGGAATGGGAAATAGAACCCATCCTAATGTGGATGCTGTTGCTACAACTTCATTATACACATATATAAATGAATGATATATACATATCTTTGAATGAAGATATATATATTCTCTATCTATATATATCTATATGTCTATATCTACAGAGAGAGAATATATATATCTTCATATATAGATATATGCAAAAGTAAGGCCACAGCCCTCAAAATAGATTGACCTGCACTAAGTTCTCAAAAGACTTCTGACAGGACAAACGTAAACCTATGGTGTATAGAACCCGTTCTTGAGATTGAGGCAACAGCTGTGGTGTAGGAGACTGATTCTAAGAGCTCTTTGGTGGTAACCTTCAGACCCCTCAGACTAAATCCCTCCACGATGGCACAGTGAGCAGAGGCCCAGAAACACCAGGCACTTGACTACTATGGTATAGATGAACCCTTTTTTTTTTTTTTTTTTTAAAGATTTTATTTATTTGACAGAGCACAAGCAGAGGGAGAGAGAGGGAGAAGCAGGTTCCCTACTGAGCAAGGAGCCCGATATGGGACTCGACCCCAGGACCCTGGGATCATGACCTGGGCCGAAGGCAGCCGCTTAACCGACTGAGCCACCCAGGCGTCCCTAGATGAACCCTTTGATTCAATTGGTCAAAAAGTAGAATCAGAAGGAATCTCAGAACTGTTCTGAAATTATGACAATGGTCCTGCAGTAAAATAGAAAAACTAGCCAAATGGGAACACTGAGAAAACACAAAACAATTTCTCTTTGTGGCAAATGCTTTTTAGAGAATCAGATGCATTAGCTAATTAAACTATCTGGTGGTTCCACAAACGATCTTGTGGTTCCACCACAAATCTGGTGGGTAGTCTTATTTTCAAGGAATTAAATTTAATACTTAACATTATAGAAAGATACTCAATTTTCTTTTATCCCTTTTTGATTATCCAGGAAGCACTTTTGATCTTGGATTTTTTTTTTTTTCTGTGTTCAATACTTGCCATCTTATATTTCTATAGGAGAAAAGTATGGCTTTTTGAATGTTTGGAGGGCACTTTCTACCTTAGATAAGGCTTGAAAGAGGGAACGGGACACGTTAACTACTGTGATTTATTTATTTTGAGCCTCTTTTATCATTCCACACCCTAAAGACAAATCAACAGAAAGTACCTGATTTTAACATGTTGGCAACATACTTTTATAGATTTTTTTTTTCCCCTGAGGAACTGAGACAATTGCCCAAGTCAAATAAGACTCATATTCTCTCTGAAGAGAAAAAGAAGTGTGACTTTAAATTTTTGCATTATCTAGATTATTACCTCATAGTTTTCCTACAGATTTATATGTGAAAACATAGCTAAAGCAATTGCATAGTAAGTTTAATGGCTTTAAAAAGTAAACTATAAGATTTACCTGTTTCTATGGTACCTGTCTCCATGGTACCTGGTTAAAAGGACACGTGCATGACCCAGCAGGTCTTTTACCTATAATTTATGTCAGTGGTGCTAATTATGCTTTATACAATTTAAATCAGCCATCTTATTTGAATCTCACATTTCAAAACAATTATTTCCTCATACCCTTCTCCTTGGGAAACAGGGACATTATTCTATCCATGATATGTGATTATTTCTAAACCACCAATTTTGAATGGCCCATCTCATTTCTTCTTCTGCCACCAAAATATGTATATATAATATCAGTCTAACACAGTTTAGAATAGTGATTGAAGACAGTATGTAATAGTGATAGAAATACCACTCCCTTTAAAAAATAGTACCTATTAAAGGATTTTTATTCTATCACTTGGTTACTCTCATTTTTCCTACAATTAAACCCAAAGCTCATCTTTCACTTTTATGGTGCACATGCTTTTTGAGCTATTGTTAGTCATATGTGTAAAGTAAACATTGAAGGATGAAAATTCAATGAGACAACACATTAGCATAAAAAAATTTGGTAGGATGAAACAAAAGAAAAAGATAGTAATAACAATACTATTGCTTAGAAGAGAGATCAGTTCATTTGACCTAAAACTAGAATCAGGGTAGAATCATTAAAACAGTCCTGAAGTAAGATGGAAGTTAAAAGCACTGACTAGGTACCAAGCACTGCCTAGGACTTTTACACACATCACCTCATCTAATCTCGGTATCAGTCCCATGAGGTAAGCTGGTAGTCCCATTTTACCACAGGAAGAAATGCACAAAGAAGTTAAGTAACCTGCCCAAAGTTACACAGCTAGTATGTGTTGCAGCCCGAAGGTGAATGGAGGCTGTTTAATTTCGATGCTATGTTTTTTACCCCCGTGCCTGCTGCAATGTGTAATAACCATATGCGATTAACAGAGACAAGGGGAAATAAAGGTAAAAATGAGAAGCAATGCTGGAAAATGGATCCACAGTGGAAGTACTCGCCTAACCATATCTTTAGTCACCCCTCTCCCCTTGGCACTGATTCCGGGCCCACCCACGTTGTCTACTCTGGATTCTCTCCTTCCCATCTTGCTTCTTCACACATGTAATTCTTCATATCCAACAGTCTTCACCTGGGGGAAGTCAAATGATCTCAAATAATTGTCTTGAGGACAGAAGTAGAAAAGATACATTGAGGCTCGTTGCAAGGAAAATATATTTGTGGAATATCAATTCTATTTTTAGGGAAGTTTGGGACTTGTAATACTTGAAAAAAATGGTCATATTTTTTATCATCTGAAAGTGCATCTTAATGAGGCACAAGGTCAACTTAGATGGTAGCTTCAGGTAAGTGACGATGACGTTTATATGTCTAACTGGTACATTTTGGGGAGCAAAAGACTGTGTTATTCACAATTGTGCTGGGGCAACAGGCATAAAATACGACAGTGTTGGGCAAATTGGGACATCCAATTTCCCTACTTCAGTGACTGAAAAGAGACAGAAAGATGGTTGAAGTAGGCTGAAGTAGGGGAAAATATATGACTTTTTCTTATGATGCTAGGGATTCTTCCATTGATAATAAATGTGCCTACATTGGCTTTCAGATTTGGTCCTTCCCTAGATTCCTGATCCCCAAACTTATTTATTATTGTTGCTCTTATTATTTCATGGGTTAAGAAATGACTATAGGACTGTCACTATGCTGAGGACTTAATTTATATTATCTCCCTTACACCTCACAACAATCTTATAAGGTGGGTATTATGATTATACAAGTTTGGGAAATTAAAATAAATTAAAGTGACTCTGCCAAGATCACCCGGCTTGTAAATAGCAGAACCAAGACTCGTATATAGATGTGAATGCAAAGCCCATACTCTTTACCACTATATTATATACCTCTCAAGTTATTTGGTATTAAGAAACTTTTAAACATATAACATATTGATTTTCTCCACCAAGAGCTTGTGAAATATAATTTTACTTAGATTAGAGTATACTGAAACTACTGGCTCATAAATACACGTATTACTATAAGCAAAACATAAAAATTTGGTTGGCAAATTAAAATATTAAAATATTGAGTAAAATCACAAACTCACATTCAAACACACACACAAAAAAACCCAGGATCCATGGCATATAATTATTCAAAGACAACACGTACTGGAGTGGTTGAGTGATCCCCAAAATGCTGGTTTTCATAAACACAGCTCACAAGGCATATGCTCACTTCTTAAAGTCAAACTATTCCATACCATTAAGAATTACATAATGTGTTATGGAATATCTTCTGCTCATACGGTGTTTCCTGCATGTGAAGTACTATTCTAAGCTCTTTACTTACCTTAATTCAATTTATCCTCACAACCGTCCTGAGAGAAAAACTATCATAAGCCTCATTTTGCAGATGAGGAAACTGATGTACAGAAATGTTAGACCATAGCTTAAGGCTAACATGCTCGAGAACCAGGATTCAGACCCAGCCCATCTGTCTCAAGATCAGGGCTAGAAATGATAGGGCCACCCTGACGCTCACAGCGTTTTTCACATACTTGTTACTGATGTGTGCAGAGAGAGGAGATCAATGTTGAAAACCTTCTGAAATACGTGCTTGTTCCATTTTGTTTGCTTTCCAGGATATGTATAAGTATTTCTTAAAATTTGTAGGAAGTAAAGGTAGAGGTGTGTGTGTGTGTGTGTGTGAGGGATGTAAAGGAGAATAAACCTTTTACCGATGGTAAATAGGGTGAGATCAAGAGTGAGAATCTGAACTAGTATTTAAGCAAAAAGAAGGTAAAAATAACAGCAACAACAGCAAAAAACTCGAATGCACGAATAAGCAAATGGATTCTCTCTATAACCATAATGCACCCGTAACATTGACAACTGAGTTTTTAGTTGTTTTCCTCCGTGTGTTTAATATGACTAGTTTCCATTGCCTTGATGCAACATGTAGATGTTGGCTCCTCAAGTGTGGTTTGTGGATCAGCAGCATCCACATCTCCTGGGCCTTGGGTGAGATGAAAGCTCTCCGCTTCCCCCCACACGCCCCTCACCCTGATCCCCAACTCCTACTGATTTGGAATCTTCATTCCTACAAGATCCCTCGTGATTCTTATGTGTATTAAAGTTTGAGAAGCCATGGTCTACAAAATCATGATGACAAATAATCTTTTTACATTTTTAGAAATAATCAAATGGAGGAAAGGTCAAAGCCAGTCATCCCCATGTGGAGGAGGGATAGATGGCACGAGGCAGGAAGGATGCCTGGTTAAGGAGATATAAACAATGTTGTTTCTTGTCTATTCTCCCACCCCCCTTAGTTCAACCCCCAATCACCACCCACCCACACAGTCAGTTCACAGCATGAATACACAACTACATAGAACAATGAAGTCCATAATGTTTGTATCCAGGATAACATGTTAAGGGAGAGTAAATCTCAGAACAGGAGCCTACAAGTCAGTATTGATAAAAGGAAGTTTTTCTTAACCCAATTAGGCTATAGTAAGGAACCAGTGGGCTAATTAACTAGGTCAAGTGTCCCAAAGAATACAAAAAGGCAAAGTGGGGTGGGGCAGAAAGTTACTGTCTATTATGTGTGCTCTATACAAAATATTGCCAAGTCCTCCGAATTCGTTGACAAGATTTTTATCCCCATTTAGTGGGTTAGGAAATTGAGGCACAGAGAGCTAAATAAAATAGCCCCGTTACACAGTAAGTTGAAACTGCCAGGTTCCAAATATGCTTCCAAATCTACTATCCAGTGCTTGATTACCCAGAGCTGGAGGTGTACAAGAAAGCAAGCAGCAGGGCTCATAAAAATGTGTACCCTCTGCCTTATCTTTCTCTTTCTGTTTTGCTTTACCTTGATGAGAACTGTTTCTATGGTGGACTTTTGGTGAATTATTTACTATAGATGGGGTCTTCTACTGAAATGAAAAATACAAAAGACGGGAGGTTTCTGCCATGAGGTAGGTCACAGCTTAACCGAGCAGAAAAGTTAACCTGCATGTAAAAAACAAAGACGTATTGGGCTTACACTGTGTTAGTGGCTATTAGTACAGAGGAAATCAAAGAGGATATCAAAAGGGTCATTGTTGTTATCTGAGAATTCTTTGAAATGACGTGGACCTTGGGATAAGACCTAGAAAGAAGCTTCATTCAGGTTTTAGAGTCGAATTTATACGGAGTTAGTTTCTAGACGTTAAGACCCATACCTTAGAAAGAAGATTAGGCTTGTTTCTTGTATTTGTGCTTCCAACTAAGATTGCATTTGGACAAGGGTTCCATGGCTAAAATAATAAAAATAATTTTTATTTTATTTTTAATAATGGTGAGAGGCTAAGGTAATGCGCTGGGATGGAGGTGGGACTTGGAGCAGGTGGAGAGGGGATGGGGTGTGGAAGGGTGTAGAGAGGGTGCCATAGGAAGCATAACTCTCTTCAAAATGTTGCCTAGGACTCACCATGATCAGTGTTAATAATGTGGACCACAAGATATTGCAAAGACTGAGAAATCAAAGTCACAGACTATTCTAAGTGCAATATTTATTCAATAAGAAAATTGTTTCGGGCAAGAGTGTTCCATCCTTGGTTGGATGTAAACTGTGTCTGGCCAACTCGATCGACTTCCTTGGCCATCAGATTTCTCAGTGTTGGTCTTCTCACACTGAGCTGTGTTTGAAAAGTCACCAGAGCAGTTCCCTCAGCAGAGCCCAAGACGATTAACCACTATCCTTATCTATAGGCGTCACATAGCCTGGAATCCTGAGAAATTTGTACCTAGAGGAATTCCTAATGTGGTTGTGCTCAGCCTCGCCTAGGGACTGTTAGAATGGGAGACCTTTAAAGCATCTCTCCTAGAAAAGGAAAAAAGCATAAATAAGGGATCTAAGAGAACAGCTACTGAACATCATCACCGGGCTTGAAATGCTGGTGCATTACTTGTGATGTGAAGCAAGTTACTTCTCTATTCATGAAACAAATCTTGATCTTGTACCTACTGTGTGCAAAGCATGGGACATGACGTGACAAAAACTAAGTTGGATGATATTTGTAAACTGTTTAGCCCAGCGTCTGAAGCATAGCAATGGCTCGATAAACGGTAGCTATTATGTGAACAGAAATTAAAGGTACGCTTCCATGTCTTTGTTAAAAAGCAGATCCATTTTAAAATTGAAATAATTGTAGAATACCCATAAGCAGAGACAAACCCGCACAATTCCAATTTCTAAAAGTACAGTTCAAATCCTCTTTCCAGAGCCTGTGAGAGTCCATTTAAATTTTCCTGTGTACTGGAATTTTTCTGATTTAACTACTGTTCCAATAATAACATTATTATTATATTTTTATGTAGCTTTAAAAAACATTTTTCACATTCGTTAACTCTAAGTAAATTATTGCCAGTGAGCTTGGGAATCAGTTTGCTTTATAGAGATTTTGGTATGTTAAATTTGTTTTAAATGAATTTGGCCTGGATCAGCAACTGAGGTAAAACAATTAAAACGTCCAATTTGGGGGAATTCTTGGTAACACTCCAACATGCCGTTAGTTTTCATAATCAAGCTGTTATATGATTTTTTTTCATTATGCATGAGCAAACAGACTTCACTACACTCAATTTGAAGCAATTATTATCTGTGGCACAATATAATCAAAAGGCTACTGCTATTTGTTGAAGGATTCTTTGTTTGCCAGGATTATTAATAAAGTTATGCCAGGAGCACATACAGTGCCGCTTGGCACTCAGCAGCTGGCGCTGGCAACGGGAAAATAAATCAGAATTCGCAATGCTTGTATTTTTCAATATTTCCGCCAGTGTGTGTATTGGAGAACATTTCACATTAAATAGCACTAATTGCCTTAATTGGCTTATGGCTATCAAGCCCACTGTACTGTTGGTATGTCATCAAAGCGTTATTAGGGGAACTTAGATGCTGATCTTTTTAGCGGTGCAGGTGTAACACCCAGAGCAAGGCCGTTGAAGTACACGCACAACCCGCTGTTGTGTTGTGGAATCACAGGGTATGGGGGCGGTAAGAAGCCTCCTCTTGCCAGCCTGGGGTGGTAACTCTTCGCACAACCTGCAAGGGTAAATAATTCCCTTCAGGGGGCACAGAAAAGAGTATCAGTGTGTCTCGATGGCCTCCCAGACCAATCCATGAGCCAGCGAGCGTTCTCACTTGCCTGCATTACAGCTCTTGACTGGCAAACCCCAGCTTTGCTTTCAGGTGGCTAATTAACACATTTAATAACACCTGCAAAAATAAAACTGCCTTCCTATTTTATCATGACCCAAACACAGAACTCTTGAGCCTTTCTTCACTGCCACTGAATCTTTTAGTTTTGTTTTGGGTGTCATCTCAAGGGACGGCCTGGTGGCTGGGTGAAAACCTGCTCTAGTGTCCTTCCACAGAGCTGACAGGGCGCTCGCACTGCCTTCTTCCCTTAGATCCTCTCCAGCTTGCAGATGCCAGAAGTTCCAGAGAAAAGGGTTCATCCTCTGTGAAAATGAAATGTCCAACCTCTACACACACACACACACGGATCCATGTAAACTTCCAGACAGTGACATTCTAATATACTTGAATTTGAAGTAGTAAGAAGGAACATGAAGAAAATTTAGGCAGGTCTAAATAGGGAATAAAGGTAAACATGGGGAGGAGTGACCGTCCCCCCAGATCACCATGCTCCGTTGTTCTCAAGTAAGGATGGTTTGCTTCATTTACTGGTTAGTCTAATGAAAGACAAACAAACAAACAAAAAACAACTGCTTATTATGCCTAGTGCGTTTAAAGAATAAGTTTACTGCTTCGTGGTATTAAAATTGTGTGTGATTCAGGAGTGAAAGTACTAGAATAATATTTGCCATTTGTAGCTGGAAAAAGCATTGAAATTTCAACTCATGAAGAATCAGAACTACTTTGAGTAAGTGGGGCATGCTCACCACCTTGGGCACATTTGGTAGGTGGGTAAAATTTTGTGTCTGAAATCACAACTGGGATATGTCAAGTGCTAGATATATACTTGCTGGAGTAATCTGTCCCACCTCAGGGTGCAAAAGGTCTGGGGCTGGTTCTCAGGAGACGAGGAGTGGGGCTCAGCCTTAGTCCTACCCATGCATGACCTTTCAGTGGTCTCTCAAGTGAGGGCTTAAAGCTTTTGTTTTCCTTCTGCCTCTGGGAGAAGCCTCTGGCCCACAACACCACACAGGTAGAGATCATTTTATTTGGCACTTTTACAAACATGGGAGAAAGAAATACAGAATGAAACCAGAACACCCCTATAACTGATGGGGAAGTTTGATCCATCTCTCCTCTTTTTTGATGTTCTTATTAAACCTGAAGTTTATAATCACTTCTCATTCATGCGTGTGAGCAATTAAGAGCATCACATCTTGCCATCACAAGAAAGAAAAACATGTAAGTGAGAAGTGGAATCAAGGACAGAGAGGGACTTGTTTGTGTGTTTTAAGCTGTAGATTTAGGAACATGTTCTTGATCATTAAAAGTAGCAGTTATTTTTTTTATGTTCAAGTTTTAAAAATAAAGCATAGGTGAAGATACCTCCTTTCTCTCCAGATAAAAGGATTCCTCACTACATTTTCAACATCAATCAGTTTGAAAAGTAGTACAAGATGACTGCCTTCTCTAATTTTGAGGTACTCACATTGCATTTCTACCTCTTTGGATGCTATGGTTAATGGAATATACTTGTAAAATATAAATGCATTCAGTTTTTCATTCATTCAACAAAAATCTGTTAAGCAGTCACAATCTTCCAGGCATGAACTGGGCCCCCAGGATATAAAGATGATTAAGGCCCTGACCGTGCCTCAGGATAGCTCATGGTTTACTGGTTATCCTATATAAGTTAGGATGCTTTTGGTTACAGGTAACATTTTTAACTTAAGAGTCAGGAAGGGCTGATCCAGTGGCCCAGCAATGTCTTCCAGAACTCAAGTTTTTTCTGACTCTCCATTCTGCACCACCTGATAAACCCACATCATCCTCCAATTGGTTCTCCTCATGCCAGTGGATGCCTGCTGGTAGCATCTAAGTTTACATGCAGTGGAAGAAAGAGTCTCCTTTGTCTCTTAAGAATAATGAAACCCCCTGCCCAAAAGGCTGAATAATCTTTTACGTATCTCATTGGTCCAAATTGGTTCAGACCTACAATATCCCTAAACAATATCCCTAAACAATAGGGCATTGGGATTGCCATAATTGGCTCATACTAACCAGGGTCCGCCTCTGCAGCAGGAACCAGTCAGATTTCCTCAAGACATATTAGCAACGTGGGGAAAGGTTCTACTAGACCAGAGGAAAAGAGTAGGTTCTGGGCTGTATCTTTTCCCTTATTATCTTTTGTAACACTTAAAAGCTATTTTAGTAACTAGAGGACATGACTGGCTGAATGACAGATATAATTTCTGAAGGATACCGTTTCTCCTAGATCAGGGGTTCTCAAATTTGAGAACCCAGGGCGCTTATTAACACAGTTTGCTGGCGCCCACCCCCGAGTTTCTGACTCAAGAGGTCTGAGGTGTGGTCTGAGCATTTGCGCTTCTAACAATGTAGGTGAGGGTGATATGCTGACAGCTTTGTGGAGATGATGTGTCTAATAGCAAATCGGTAGCTTTTGATGTGCTAAGATCACCATGGGAGTTGGACAAAATTTACTTCGGATTTTGAAAACATCTTCTCTCCATGACAATTTTTCACTGACTATATTGTTCAAATGCCTGGTTAGCTTTGAAGGCATCCTTCCCTCTGTTGGACATGGCTTTGTCCATTACACAAAGAGCCTCAAAAATCTTTCCAAAACTGCTGCTGCTGTTACTAATAGTCTCCTACATTATTTTTTTTAAGATGGATTTATTTATTTATTTGAGAAAGAGGGAGAGCAAGGGGAGGAGCAAACAGGGAGGGAAAGAATCTCAAGCAGACTCCCCCTGAGGACAGAGCCTGAAATGGGGCTCGATCCCAGGACCCTGAGATCATGACCTGAGCTGAAATCAAGAGCCAGACACTTAACTGACTGTACCATCCAGGTGCCCCTCTCCAAAATTATCTTTAAAATCCATTTATGCACATGTAAAATGTAAACTTGTTTTACAGCTAACCTGTAAGAAAGTTCGAATTCATATTTCTACAATTCTGAAAATATCTAGTATTGTGTAAACTGAGCTCTCCTATACTGACAAGAGGAAATGTATTACTGAAAGTACCTAAAAACTAGATTGCTTGAGAAATAAAAAGATCATAACATATTGACTCTACACTTTTTTGACATCGAATAAAGCAATGTAAACCACCCCTTCAATGCCCAATTTTTATAATAGAACTTTTTTGAACTTAAGCAGAAACATTGGTGATCCTTGTCACTGAAGAGTTACTATATTTTCCAAAACAATTTGACTTGGTAGGTGGTTAAACCTTTGAAGGAGGTCATTCTAAGGAGCCCAGGTAAATATGAGTTGCCAGAGAAAATGTACCTGTAATGGGCCAGGGACTGTTCTGGGGACTGGATTTATGATATTTCATTTAACAAACTTAAAAATTAAAAAAGGACAAATCAACAACAAATATGAGTTCTCCTCATCTGCTTTTATGAATTTGAGTTTCTCTCTTGGTGACCTAGGAGAGGTCATAACTCAAAACAAAGATGTCTTCAAATGCCTTTCCTCAGTTTAAAACCCTTCCATAGTTTCTGATTTCTCACTGCATAAAGACTTGAGTTCCTTAATGCACCACAGGCCCATTTTTGCCTTCTTGGTAGAACCTCACCTGGGATCCTCTGGCCAGAACAACCTGCATCTGGACACACTGACCTTCCTTTAGGGTCTGGGCAGAGCCATGCTCCTCCTGCTATGGGCTCTCTGTTCCTACAAGTCCCTCTGTTGGAAGCACTGCCTCACACCCCCCCTTGCTTAATAATCCTCCTCACCCTCCATATCTCTGCTCAAATCTCACTTTCTCAAGAAAGACTGACTGGGCCATTAAGATTTGTGAATTGAATGTTTAAGAGCCTATCATAGGACAGGCATGTGCAATATAATATTTAATCCCTCTGTCAACGGATCGGCCGGGTAGGAGTAGCCGCTCTTTCACATGTGAGGACTGCAATTTGTTCAATATTGGACTAGGACAGTGCTGAATGTGGGACCTCATGTACTCCAGTAAACAAAAAAGAATGCTTTCAATTTCTGCAGAGCAAACAGGATTATCACATACTGTCTACCTTGATTATATATGGTTTAGAATTATCTAGGAGAAGGTATATTTTATTTCCCCACACATAAATGCTGACAGGAAAAGACATTAGTTCTTTTCTTTCTTTCCTTCTCAACACTTGACTCTGAACTGAACTTAATAAAATATAATATATATGTAAACGTTTTAATGTAAAAACACAGAATAAACGTGAAGTGCAATTTTTGTGAATAAATGCTTGATGAAGGACTTAAAGATGCTGCTTAAAGAACATCTTGAGATTTTTCTAAACTGTGTGTGTAGCAGAAAATGTGAATTTTGAAAGAAAAAGATGACCTTGACTTAGTAAGAAAAATGAACACTTAGAAAAAAAAAAGAAAAATGAATAATTTAAAATCCATGGTCTAAATTACATTCCATGAAAATGCCTCCCAATTTAATTTAGAATTACATTTTTTTTTAAAGATTTTTTTTTTTTTTTTTTATTCATGAGAGACAGAGCGAGAGAGAAAGGCAGAGGGAGAAGCAGGCTCCCAAGGAGCAGGGAGCCCGATGCGGGACTCGATCCCAAGACCCTGAGATCATGACCTGAGCCGAAGGCAGACGTTAACCATCTGAGCCACCCAGGCACCCGAATTACATTTTTTTTTTAAAGAACAACTTCTACAATATTCAGAAGCCTGCATTTAAGACCTCTTCCTTCCACAGCTTGGCCATGACATCGATCACACCATTTTCACTGCATTGTAAGTAGGTCGCAGCCACCATATAATGGAACTTTTGTCAGAGTTTTCTACCTAGGCAAGGTATAGAAGTTCAACATTATGGCTTAGACCTCAAGAAATCCTGAATTATATATATTCTTAGGGTTCCAAGCCGTTCCTGGGTTCTATTTAAGGTCTACATCTTCTAATGAATAACCACTAAGATGGGGCTCAAAGAAACATTATGTAAAGCTAAAAGAAAAATTAAGGTAAAATATCACCGTAGTTCTTTAAAGAATTTGGGGACATAGTAAACACTCTTCAAGGCTAGAAATTTAACCATGTTTACAGACTTAGATCAATCAAAAACTGATGATTTCTGGAAGATTGCCTATGAACTATAATGTATATTATATTATACATTTTTATATAATTATATATACATTTTATATAATTTATATAATTATATATACACTTTATATAATTATATATACATTTTTTCTATAATCAAAATAAGTGAGACTTGAATTACAAATCCATATGAAGTTTTGAATTTTCATTTTAAGACAGCCTTGCCTTTTTTTTTTTTAGCCTGTTGTATTACCACTGCCCAACATATGATATTCTAGGAAACATTTCATTTTAAAGGGCTCCATTACAGTTAATGAAGATAAGTCCATATGGTGTAATATTGTAATGAATTTTCTGGTGGAAATTAATTAGATGTGTGAATGTGTGAATGCTAACATTTATTTACATCCCAGGCTAAATGTTCAAAGGAGTGTATGTTAAGCACACAATTAGAAGCAATGATGCATTAAATTGGCCTCACCAAGAAATAGTATTAATTTTAATAGTGCAATGGAAGCTCTTTGGAAAATCCAAGATAAGATTTTCTCTGCCCAGTTGCTTGTTTTTGAGACTCCTTGTCTGCCTAAGCCACTTCTTTATATAAAAGTTGATGGAAAATTGAGGATAGAGAAGGAAAGTGCATTTTCCACATCCCATCATAAGGCTGTCTAATGTTCTCATTAACCTATGGACTTTCTCCCAACTCCTTTTGATTTGCACTGTGCAAACAGTATCTAACAACTCCTTTTGCAAACAGTCAGTGACCTCCTCCTAACCAGAGAGGGAGTTCCTCACAGCTGGAAACCTGCAGTTACCATGTTCTTTTTTAAAGTGTTACTTTATGTAAAGTATAAAGAAACAACAACAGTCCTTCACCAGGGTTCTCCTATTGGAGGATAAGTTCTTAGCAGGGAGGAACCATAGAACCACAGAACCAGCTGGAGGGATTTCCTTCCCTGGGCAAGTACCAGGGATTAAGATTCTGGGATTATTTTAGATTTGTGCTCAGAATGTATTGGACTGTTTTTTAGTCATATCCTTAGGTTAGAAATATTTCATTGTTCTAATGTTTCCTTATAACATTATATAAACTAATAATAATGAAGTCTAACCATGTGTGAGCACTGGGATAGTGAATTGCATGGGTTGTCTAATTTAGTTCTCTCACAAATGCTATGCATGCATATATTCTATTTACACCTCTGTTTTATAGAAGTGAAAAGTGGGGTTTGGAAGCTGAATAATTTAAACTCAACAGCTGGTGAGTGGCTGAACTGATCTTTGAACCAATGTTTGTCTAGACAGTGTGCCAATTGGCCAATACTAAATGTTTTGAGGTAATTTTCATTATAATCTTTTAAAAACACTGGCTGATTAGGTCATAGTTCTTTTGTGATTTTGTGTAATGAATATCTTATTGAACCCCCCCAAAAAATTTCACATACACACAGTACAACAAACAAGAAAACTTGAATAGTGAAAATATTAGTTGTTATACTGGACAGAGGAAATACATGATTGGATGAATATTTTGCAGCATTGTAAGTTTACAAATTCTCGCTGAAGCAAAAAATCAGTAATTTATATATTCTGTATAAAATTACTTCTTATGTAATGAGACCTCTGCATGAAACACAAATGCCCCTATTTCCCTAATGTTCTTGATAACCTGGAATGGAAAAGAAAACAGCAGTTGGTGAACACGGTAACAAGACTGATTTAGAGCACACATTAGTTTAAAAGACACTTGCAAGTCAAAAGATGGTTTCAGGAAGCTCACAATTCTAGATGAATGCCATTTTGCTTTATGAAGAAATTCGTGTAAGAAAAGTAGCAAATTTCATGATTCCTGAAAATGTGAACTTGAGCTACACTTACAGCCTATGCCCACCCGGACTTTAGTTCTTGCAAAGGCTGTGGAAATTTCATGGCAATGAGGAAATTTTCGCTGCCACTGAGTATGCCACTGTAATATAAATGTATAAGACTTATAGCCTCATCACTACCACCTCTCTCCTTATAAATTCTAGACCTGTCATCAATGAGACTGAGGTATGTGATCAGTGTTAGCCCTTCTCTCCAAACAATTTGTTGTATAGGAAAAAGACAAGGCTGTATGAAACATGTAGACTTGTATTCTGAAAGCGGGATAGAAAAAAAAGGTAAATTTTGATTTTTTATTTTGACTCTGGCAAGAACTTGAGGTCAGAAGTCCTCCATATAATTGTATGGCAAACTATTACAAACTAACTTATGTTTTCAATCTCATACAGACTAATTTTACATCAACAGATATAAAATTTAAAACTAAAGGGGATTTGCCAAATAATCCCAGGATCTAATTTTATTTGTTCAGTAAATATTGTTCAACACCCACAGGTAATAATTACCATGGAATTGGAGATGAGGAAGTAAGTAAAATAAGTAAAATTTTCTCTTGCTTTATTTTACATATGAGATTTAAAAATTATATCCTCAAATCCATTTCTTGAAAGAAACATGCTATTATAAATTTATAAATATAGGGGCACCTGGGTGGATCAGTCAGTTAAGTGTCTGCCTTCGGCTCAGGTCATGATCTCAGGGTCCTGGGATTGAGCCCTGCATTGGGCTTCCTGCTCAGCGGGGAGTCTGCTTCTCCCTCTTCCTCTATCCCTCCCTTTGCTTGTGCTCTCTCTGTTTCTCTCTCTCAAATAAATAAATAAAATCTTTAAAAAGAATTATTTTAAATAAATTTATAAATATAAAGGAGTGGGGGGTGCTTGGGTGGCTCAGTCGGTTAAGCATCCACTCTTGATTTCTACTCAGGTTATGATCTCAGGGTCATGAGATCAAGCCCCACATTGGTTCTGCACTCGGCGTGGAGACTGCTTAAAATTCTCTCTCTCCCCCTCTGCCTCCACTCTCTCTCTAAAAATAAACAAACAAACAAATAAATAAATAAATATGTGGCTCAGTCGTTAAGCATCTGCCTTCTGCTCAGGCCGTGATCTCAGGGTCCTGGGATTGAGCCCCGCATCGGGCTCCCTGCTCCATGGGAAGCCTGCTTCTCCCTCTCCCACTCCCTCTGCTTGTGTTCCCTCTCTCGCTGTGTCTCTCTTTCTGTCAAATAAATAAACTCTTTAAAAATAAATAAATAAATATATTATAAATAAATAAATAAATATATATATATATACCAAGGAGTGGTTAGCCATCTCTAAAATCAAATCAGAAAACTCATAGAATGCAGTGGATCTCATAGGTCTTCAAGTCCATCCCTTGTTCCTAGGCATAATGCAAGTACATATGTTATTGTCGTGAATCTTCTTGAAAATTCATGCTTTCCTTTTGTCTCCCAAACTTGAAATGATTGTTTTCACTCTCTCATCTGCCTCTAGTTGACCTGGTAAAGAGGTGATTGCAATATTCCCTCCCTGGAAAACATTTGAAGACATGTTGAAGAAAAGTTATCAGAGATAATTCAGGCACATTGAAATTCCATAATAATTGTGGGTGGTGGAAGAAGTCAGGTTTGGATATTAGATCTAGGATTGATTCCTTGTTTATTAACTCACATGAGCAAAGTTTCTAAAACTTTAAAACTCATCTCTGGGTTTCATCTCCAGAGTCTCAGATTTAGTAGGTCCTAGTGGGGCCTGAGAATTTGCAATCATACCAAATTTCTAGGTAATGCCAATGATGTTGACATGTGTGTGGGTGCGGGGCACTTTGAGAACTTCTGCCACTGATCACCAGGTAATTTGTTCCAAGTAACTGAGTTTCAATTTCCTTGTCTCTAAAAGGGAGTATCATTATCTTTACAGTCTTTACTGTGAAGACAAATGCACTTAGCATAATTCCTAGAACAGAGTGAATGCTCAAAAAAAGTTTATCCCCTATCCTGTGTCAGTTTACAACCCTGAAATATTTAGGACCACCCACATAATCTGTATATGACAAAAATACAGGTGGAGATAAATATGAAGGTTTTATGCTTGTTTGCTTTTTATTTGATCATTGTGATGATTATTCCTAAGGTTTTTCCATTCCTCTAGAAAATAATCTTGATTACTCTCTTTATTCTGTTTTTTAATCCCTCACCATAAAAATGTGATCTAAAATTCATGTAAAAAACAAAATCTCTAATATAAGATCCAGATAACCACTATTTACAAATAGAATAGAATTTTTGACTTGACGATATCTTAGAGACCATCTGGTCAACCCGTTCATCTTAAAGGTGGAAAACTTTTAAGTTTTTAAGTCACAAATTATTTAGTGACTAGATCCCAAGTCACTCAGGTCAAGCCAGCCTGGTGCTGTGCACCACCTGCAGAAAAAACCTTCACATATATTTCTTAAAATTAGTATTATTTAATAATATTTTTATCAAATTATAAGTTGGCAGGAAGGAGAGGGGGCCTGACTTCAATATGCCAAAGTCTAAAATGACTGTATTTGGATTCCATAGGACCCTCCCATGGGGCAGGCATGGCAGGAACAGGTTAGTGGTCTTAATTACTGGAGGAGTTGGATTAGAAGTGGGGAACTCATCTGTGGTTGGCCTGGAAAACAAATCTGAGAGAGCATTTGAGGATGTGGATGGGAGGCAACATTCACTCTCATTAGGGCAGGGAGAGTGTGTCAGCCTCTTGTGGTAGGTGCTTACGTGTAGGCTCTTCCTTTGGACTACCATCATCATCACACCTTTTCTAAATTCCTGTTTGGCCTCTTGTTACCAAACAACGATTCGGTCTTCCTTCCAGACTGCAGGAAATGGTGTTTTGGTATCCACTACCTGCAGTGCTCAGACCCCGGTGGTGAGATCAGCAGGTGAGGATAGCAGGGGCATCTCGACAGGCTCAAATCCACAACCTTTTCTCAGCCTCAAGAAAAAGAGTAACACTCTTCTTTACCATCATTTCATTTATCATTAGGAAAATTTTATCTATTTTGAGGGAGGAAAGCGTGGGATCTCTTTTATGAACAATGTTGAGCTGTACTGTGAATTTCTCTCCAAACACTTCAGTGAAGTAAAGTTTTCTCTAAGAGTTAGAGATTTTCAGGGATTCCCAGCAACACCCTTATGCCAGATTTTCTTTTTTTTATAGCACACTCTCTCTGCGATGGAGTTATTTTTCTCTCTTCTTATACCACTGGCAATTATGGTTGTTATGGCACAGAAAGGAAATGAGAGATAGGAATCTCAGACGTTGGGAGATAGGAAATCCCCCAAAGTTTCTACTTCCCCCTTTTGCTGGGGTCTTATTTAAACTATTTAATCTGTTATTAAAGCCATCTAAGAATGGAGCAGGTTCCCATCTGGAAATGTTGACCCCTACTGCCATCAAGGGAAAAAGATAAAGGGACTATTATGGACTGAATATTTATGTACCTTCAAAATTCACTTGTTGAAATCCTAACTCTCAAAGTGATGGTGTTTGGAGATGAGGCCTTTAGGAGATAATTAGATAAGGTCATGAGGGTGAGGTCATCATGATGGGACTAATGCCCCTGGGAGATCCCATGTCTCCATCTCTTCTCTCTACCATATAAGGATGCAGCAGTTAGAAGGCCCTCAGCACACAAGGAAGAGGGAACCCTGAATCTCCCGGCATCGAGATTTTGACTTTCCCAGCCTCCAGAACTGTAAGAGATAAATGTTGGTTGTTTAAGCCACCCAGTCTTTGGTCATCATTATAGAAGCCCAAGCTGACTAAGACAGGAACTGAAGTTGAGAAACTTCAAGAAAACCAGTCTAAGAATCAACATTTTGTTTCCATTAATGGCAGGTGACATACAGGAAATAAATTAATTTCAATTACAGGATGAAAGAGTACAGTTCACCATACAGAAAAGCCTGAGAGAAGCAAGGAAATGGTATCATAACATTCATGAGAAGATGACCCTTGAGAAGAGGAAGGGCTCATGGACAAGATGCACACAGAAGAGATCTGCCTCTCAGGTGCCACCACCTTCCATTTCTTATCCTGATGGGGTTGCACAAGTCCTTGCCTTACAACTACTGGCAACTGATACATATGTTTTTTTGTTTGTTTGTTTGTTTTTTTAAAGATTTTATTTATTTATTTGACAGAGAGATAACACAAGTAGGCAGAGTGGCAGGCAGAGGGAGAGGGAGAAGCAGGCTTCCCGCCAGAGCAGGGAGCCTGATGCGGGGCTTGATCCCTGGATTCCAGGATCATGACCTGAGCTAAAGGCAGAACACTTAACCGACTGAGCCACCCAGGTGCCCCGATACATATGTTTTTATAAACATTTTTGCATGTATGTTTTATTTCATAATATTTTTAGAGCCTTGTAAGAAATTAAATGGCTGTTAGACATTTGGAATTTTGGTCTGAAATCCTAAAGAATTTGATTGGTTTACAAAATAACATGTCTTTTATTAGCACATTTCTGCAATTTTTATGACCTTTGCTCTCTCACTTTGCCTTTCCCAACAGGCTGAATTTCTTGGGTGCTCTTTTGAGTATCTCACAATTATCATTTATTAAATTTTAGTCATTTGTTATGGGCCTAGGCTTTCAGGAACAACTATAAGAAGCAAAGAAAAAAGTATAGAAGTATTTCATTTTGAAAATGAATATTGAAAAACAGCATTCAAGCTGGGTGGCAGTTGGATAACTCAAGTTTATATCAACCCAAAAATATGAAGGAAAAAAAAGGGAAGAAAGAAAGAGATGGAAGAAGAAAGGAGAGAAAAGATGAAGGGAATAAAACTATGTACGGAGTGCTCAATGCATGCTAGATGCCTTTAGAGTATTACATTTATTTCCCAAGGACCGTGGGGGATGTTTTCTGTTTACAAAGGGGGAAAGAGACTCCAAGAGAATTTCTTATAGCCCTTCAATTCGATTGCTCCTAGATAATAGCTCTAATGTTGCCAGTTATTAGGAGGGAAAGAAAAAATGATGGCATCCAGGTCTGGTGATATTGACAACTTTCCAAGTAAGATAGGCTTAGGTGTCCCTTCTCTCAAGTAATTCCAGGGGATTGGAAAAACTGTCGTTGCTTCCCTGTCAGTTCATTAGAAACAGGGATTGGGGACACCACAGAGTTTCCACACTTGTACTTTTCAAAGCAAATGGGCTTGCAGTAATAGAAGTATAAGTGAATGGATCTCGTCTTCAAAATCTGATCTGTCACCTGGGTCCAGAGAGAAGACAAAGTCACACCTTATTGGGGGATGGCGAAATAGACTTTTGAAATTACAAGAAATTGTATGATGTGTCATTAAATGCAATTTCTTTTTAAGAATTCTCTCATTGGTAATTATTCTTATTATGTAGGTGGACAGTCTCTTAATATAGATAAAGACCTTTTGCAGCTGCTCTCATCATAGGCCTCATGTTTAATATGCACTTTGTAATTAGCGTGAATGTAAAGCCCCACATTTGCAGTCAGCCTCCCTTTCTGTCAGATCGGTTTTTAATCTGGGCTGTGTTCAGCTGTGAAGGGCTGATAAGCATTTCTGAAATCTCAGTACACGACAAACAGCACTTTAATCTCGTCTTTCAATTTCCAGTGCACTCATTACACAAATTCAGCTCAAAGAACCTTGATGCATGAAAATTAGCCTTCCTGGATGTGGTACAATTTCTTTTAACCTTTTAAAAAATACTCTGATCCTCCAGGCCATTCGTCCCAGCAAAATGTAAGCAGTGGCTTACTTGCAAAATGGAGGAAATTTATCTCCAAGGCCATGGAGACCAGAGTTGAGCTAAATGTTAGCTATTTGTTTTAATTGAAGATGAGGGAAATGATTTCTTCAATTTTAACCTAATTTTTAGAGAATAAACATCATTACATAGAGATCAATTATATTTCTATGTAGTACTTTCATATCCAGAACCCACAACTAGCCCAGCTGTCTGACAGAGCTTGCTCATTTAAACCTCAAGCCAATTAGCACCAATTTTCAATCAGTTATGTAAGTATTAACCTGTTCCTCTCTGTATGTAATCTGTCTGTGAGCTGGCTTGAAGGAGATGAAATTCTTAAAGTGTCAAATTGCTTTCCCTAATACACGCTTAGGTCTTTATTTGCATTACACCCTAGGCTCTGATTTCAAGCTTTCAAAGATAAAAATGTGTGAAACAGCTCTAGTCTCTAGAGATGGGTCTCGGGCTGGGGAGGGATGTGTGCTACTTGCTGAAAGATTCATTGGTGTAAAGACTGAGCCCATCTTAGAGGGAAGCAAGAATCAGTTTTATCTGTCATTTGGCCGCGCATCATATTCCTCAAACACAAATCAAAGCAAGTTGAAGAAAAAAGATTTCCAGTGTATTTAACCTTGTTTGGATGATCCAAAGTGAATCAAGCTTCTGAAATTCTCCAGTAAAAAAAGACAGGTTATTATGTGCCCATAAATTGCTTTAATGGAAACTACAAACATTTTTGGTGAGAAAGGCTTCAGGAATGACTTAAGAACTTTTCTCTAAGTTTACAGAAGAGTATTTTCACCCCCAAAACACAAAAACCCCATGTTGAGTAAGTTGTCCCAGTTGTGCTTTAGAGTCTCACTTCCCCATACCTCAGCCATACCCTGTCCAGAGGCCACCTGAAAAAGATGGGCAACCTTTGGGAAATTAACCTTGTTTTGTATTTAAGCAAAGGATTAAGCAAATCAAAAGCAAGGTGTCTCATAAAGACAAAAGAATAATATTTACAAAGATTGTTTTCCAGAGATTTCTATGATATCCACTCAGGGGCTTTGCTAAATGTATAATGAAGAGGACAGTTCATTTAAGAGGAAGAAATATCAGTTATCCTGAATACAACACAGAGATTTCAGAATGAAAAAAAAAAAAATGGATGAGGTGGGCATATTTTCTTTATTTCCAGAGATACAGAGTTTGGAACATCACTACTTCTGCACAGATAAACTCAGGATTCTGACTTTGCTGACACAGGATTCTGAGCCTGGAACAACAGGGAAGGGCAGAAGGGAAGTTTGGAGAAGACTGGTTTGATAAAACCACTATAATTTTCTGTTTTCAAATCTTGTTGGGCTTTCTTCTTTTAGAGGACTGATTTGAGAACTCTACCCAAAAGCAAGTTGCAAGAGACAGGTTTCCAGGGGGGTTGCTAAGTGAACATTTGTATTTAAATTACAATATCTGTCACATTCGTCTAGCCTTGTATGCAGAACTCTAAGCAGGGAGGGGGAGTAGATTTCATTTCTATAATGTCACTGGAGGCAAACAATAGAATTTTTCACATGGTAGAATTTACTTTTTGTAATTGTAAAATTCTCTTTTAAAAATTATAATGCTGGAAGCAACTGTAAAACAAAAGGACTGAGCTGCCTCGTAGAGTATAGCACCCTTCTCGGGACCCTAAAACCAGAAAAGGACGTAAATCCCCAGGCATCCATACTTCCTCATCAAAGAACTTCCAATGATTTGGCATTAGCATTGTGTCTACTGTGTGGACATATTGGGACACTCGTGTCACCCCACAGGCCGGACCAGAGCCATCTGTTCAAGGCTTCCATAATGACCCATGCGGATGGCTCATGAGGGTTTCAAAATGACCCAGAGCTCGCTCGAGAGAGCAGCCTGGACTGTCATGGTCCATGGGTGTGTGATCCATGGGTTCTACTCTCAGGTACTAGGTGTCAATTTGATGTGATTAACAACTTATTGATTGGAGTATCACCTGCTTCATTATTACATTTATTTATTTACTTAAGAAACATGACTTGAGTGTTCTTTCGGTTTTAGGAAGTGCACTTAAGAGAGTTGGACAGTAGGCTGAGGAGAGAATGGGGGCATATTTCTTACCTTGTTTCTTCTTCTCAGGCAGAAGATCCACTTAAGGCCCAAATAGTCAAAAAGCCTTTGGTGTTGGTGTCTCTGGGAAAACTACATCTCTCCACCCTAGAACACCCTCTTGTCTAATAGACTTCAGGTCACTGACACTTGATTATTTTGTGTTCTGTTTATTTACTATGTCTTAATTGTTTTTTCATCTGCTAGGAAGGAGGTAATAAATATTTCCTAAGGAAATCTAGAGGAGCCCTCTCAGGCCTGCTAAACCACTTTATTAATTCAACAATGCTGAACTGAACTCTGAACTTAGATACAAAGAAGCCCGAATGCCTATCCCTCAAGGACCTAGGAATTTAGAGGGAGAAATAGAAAAATAAATATTTAATACAGCTGGGTTGTGTATAATAATAACACAGCACTCTCTCAGAGTGGATCCCGCAGTCTTTCCGATCTATCTCTGAGGTCTGTGAATCTTGGCATTGGACAGATCATTTAATACTTGCATTTCAGTTCTGCCACTCCCTCATCATGTCATCACAAGCAAGATGTTTTAGCTCCTGAGCCTTAGTGTCCTCTCTGTAAAATGGGGATGTTAGTTGCCAATTTTGTTGTGGAAATTAAATGGAAAAAGATGTGCAATTAATTGATGTCCTACTGTGTAAGGTGTCTTGTGTGCCTGATTTCAGTTGTACGTCATTAGAAGTACTTCTCACTATAGCACAAAACTAGCCCAGTATATAAATGCAAGTGCAATGATAACTTATTTACGACAAAGGGGAAATAGAGAGCTAACTAGTGCATACCACTGGAAAAATACACCTAACATTAATTTATTCTCCTCTTTTCTTAGGAATGCCAAATTTCTTCTTAGGAATTCCTCCCACACTAATCCAAATTAAACACACTCCACTCTAAATTTAAAAAGATAGTCTAGCTCAAAAACATTTCCCAAACACTGCAAGGAATGACTCAATACCGTTTTTAGAGGTCTTTTTTTTTTTTTTAAAGATTTATTTATTTATTTGAGAGAGCGAGAATGAGAGAGAGTACATGAGAGGGGTTAGGGTCAGAGAGAGAAGCAGACTCCCCGCCGAGCAGGGAGCCCGATGCGGGACTCGATCCAGGGACTCCAGGATCATGACCTGAGCCGAAGGCAGTTGCTTAACCAACTGAGCCACCCAGGCGCCCTCAATACCATTTTTAATAGAAGACTCACTATATGTTTTTTATTAATCATTCAATTGAGACTATTTTTCTATTACTACATTTATAATAAAGACATATAGTGGTTTACTCCCAGATGTTTGCACCAGTTTTTGAAGAAAAGATTTGAATTTGGCAAATAAAATCTTACCTATTTTCAAATGATAGCTTAAGCAATGAGTTGGTTGTTGGAATTAATGTGAAAAACACAGCAACCCAAGTAACTATGGTTCCTGTTGAAGGACAAGCAAAGGAAATGGGACGTGAAGCTGAAGTTGAGTGTGAACTTGACTCTCTGGGCCCCTTGGGGGTGTCCCTAAGTTCAGATATAGCCATCAGGAGTAAGTGTGGCTTCTCTACCAAGAAGGGCCACACTGCTGCTAATTCACCTCTAAAATACATTATATAGGTACCACTTTTCAAGAGCAATAAACAGCGCATCAAAGAATGCTTCTTTGTGCAGAACTGAACAAGCAGGAGGTTAAAGTAGTTATTGTGAATTGAAAAAGTCCGTATTTCTTCAATTCTAAGATGTTTTCCATTTTAAGACATACCGAATATTTGATAGTAGCCTCTCTAGGAAAAAAACAACCAAACAAAAACAAAAACAAAACATACACAAACAATGAATCATGGAACACTACATCAAAATCTAATGATGTAATGTATGGTGATTAACATAACATAATAAAACAAAACAAAACAAAACACACAAACAAAAAAACCCAAACACTCAAAAAAGCCAAAAACCAAAAACCCACACACTTCAACAAGAAACACAGATTATTTTGAGTAATAAAACTATCATAGATTCATCCATACAACTGCATGACACCTTAATCTTCACTCTCACAGTTAACATTGATCCCAAGCTTTCTACTTTCAGAGCTGAGAGATCCTTCTAAGTCACTTTTCAACCCTGGCAGTCCTGCTGAGTATCATGTGAAGTTTTTTTTATGTTGAATCTGTTTTGGACCACCCATACCCTTCTCTCAGCTCTAAATGCATAGTCTCAGGTTCCTGCCTACAAGGCTTAAGCCTCACATCCCCCAACTACATCATTTCCCACTTATTCTCAAGCTCAGTCCATTCTCTATCTCTCTGACCTTTTAAAAAATGTACTACAGAGTTTAGTTCTTAATTGGGTGACATCTTGTGTTCTTAATGTTTTTATGGGATAACATATATAATGATTTTTTTTAAAGACCCTATTCATTTATTTGAGAGAGAAAGACTGAGAGAGAGAGCACATGAGAGGAGGGAGGGTTGGGAGGGTCAGAGGGAGAAGCAGACTCCCCGCCGAGCAGGGAGCCCGATGTGGGACTCGATCCAGGGACTCCAGGATCATGACCTGAGCTGAAGGTAGTCGCTTAACCAACTGAGCCACCCAGGCGCCCTATGGGATAACATATATAAAAATGCTTTCAAATCTCTAAAATGCTTCATAAATATTTATTCTTCTTGTTTAAATATGTACTTCTTCTCCATCCTCCTCTCACCATCCAAACTGAAGTTCTTGTGGAGCCTACTCTGTCTCTGTCACCTTTATGTGCCACACAGCATTCAGCCGACTTCTAGCCCACACAACACATACATGGTAGTTGGTATATATACCATACTTGGTGTATTTTTCACTTACAGCAAAAGGCTTAACAGGAAGGTGACTAACAGGTTGGCATTATAATTTAACAAGTAGGTGATGGTGGTTTGCCCAGGAAATAATTCTGACATACTTAGTGGCCTGTCCCCACACCTGATCTGCCTCAGTTTATCCATATGAAAGAAGAGGAGAAAAACAAAATAACTATCATTTCGCGATTGTTGGGATTTATTCATATCATTGGTAGAATGGGTCCTGGCTAGGCTCTGCAGTCCGCATGTACGCTTTGCTGTTGCACTCACATAAGAAGACCGTATGAGTTTAAATACTTTGCAGATTTCTCCTCTCCCACATTTTCCTGTGAGCATTTCTGTTCTCTGCCTTTTGCTTACAATTAAAAACTAATTCTCAGAAAATTGCAGGATTAGTCAGCAGTATTGACAGAAGAAGAAGAAAAAATAGACAAGAAAGAGGCGTCTCAACATAATGTGGATAAATGGGCCCAATTTTATCCCTGAAAACTAGTTCAAGAAACATTGGAACTCTATCCTTCACCTTCCAAAATTCTTTCCTCCTCCTGGAAACAGTAAACATTCTGTAAAATTTGTCTCCAATTCAATACTGCCATAGGAGAAACTGTCCTAATTTTTTTTAATTATGTATAATTTTATATATATTATAATATATATACCTTTTTAAAAAAATTTATTATGTTATGTTAATCACCATACATTACATCATTAGTTTTTGATGTAGTGTTCCATGATTCATTGTTTGCGTATAACACCCAGTGCTCCATTCAGTACGTGCACTCTTGAATACCGATCAGCAGGCTAACACATCCCCCTAACCCTTCCCCTCTAGAACCCTCAGTTTGTTTTTCAGAGTCCACAGTCTCTCATGGTTCATCTCCCCCTCTGATTTCCCCCCCTTCATTTTTCCCTTCCTACTATCTTCTTCTTTTTTTTAACATATAATGTATTATTTGTTTCAGAGGTACAGGTCTGTGATTCATCAGTCTTACACAATTCACAGCGCTCACCATAGCACATACCCTCCCCAATGTGATCATTTCTATAGTTTGTTATATATATATCTTACTATAATACAGACACAGTTAATTTCATGATTGTATTTACTGCCACTACTTTTCTATGGTCATTCTTAGTAGGTGGTTGCTATTTTTCTCTGAATCCTCTCAGAATACTGTGTTTCTTTTCTTCTAACATATCTTGAGCAATAACAGCATATCTTATAGGATATGTTGTCTGACACCATGTTTACCCATCGGCTCCTCTAACTGTAGGTGAAAGAATGCAAATCAGAAATGCTTTGTGTATCATATATACTTTAAGCAGAGTGGGAGTAGAAGAGGTCAAGGCAATCATGTTGTCACCTACTAGTCAGTTATGTATTTATTCAATATCTGCCACATGACTCATGTTGTCATGATGTAAACAGTAAGACTGTACAGAGTTGAACTGAGTTATCTACGACATCTAGCATCTCTTAAATTTACTAAGAATGTTTCATTTTATTTATTCATCTATTTAGTTTACCTTCATTTATTATACAGATAAACATTGTCTAAAGATCTCACTTATATATGTTAGGACATTTTAATATTGGCTCCTAAAGACTGCTGTAACATAAAACCACTTCTCTTTATCTGAAATCACACACACACACACACACACACAGAATATAATTACCATCTCTGGTTTAGCGAGCCATACTCGGGTACAAAAGACACAACTACAGAGGTGAGATTCCAGTGTGAACAATTAAGGCTGTCAATATCCATAACCAAATATTCATTGAGTACATACTACAAGTTAGCTACTAGTTCAGATTTCAGGAAACAAAGAAAAATCTCTGCTTCCAAAAAGTTTGTATTCATATATGAGGAGGTAGATAATGGGAAAACAAAATAAAATGAAATATTTAAAAAAATGTACTCCATGGTAATGTTTAAGTGCTACAATAAAATAATGTAAAAGAGAAAAAGTGGTTAGGGAGTAAGGGGGTTACAGTGGTTCTTATTTAGCCATGTTGGTCTGAGAAAGTTTCTCCGAGTAGGTAACATTTAAGCTAATACTTGAATATGGAGAACTGACAGTCATGTGCTGGGGAATAATTACTCAAAGCTTCTATGGCTGAGAAGTAACAGACATGTGATATAGTACAGGGGGATGGGCGTGAGAGGTAGGCAAGTGCCAGATCATGTAGTGTCTGGTACATCCTGCTAAAAAAAAAAAAAAAAAAAACAAATTTTTTAAATCACTTTCTCTAAAATGAGGTGGAAAGACTGTGGTCAGGAAAACTGTTACCCAAGGCCAGATTGGAGATGACATTTTTGACTCTACTTGTAGCAGTAGAGGTCAGATTAAAAATAGTTACTGTTGGTAGAACAACAGGTTATATTGGTGAATTAGATGTGGAATGATGTGTTGGGGTGAGGTGATGGGGAACCAATGGCTCTTTGTTGGCTATATTAAGTTTTTGGTGACTACTGGACTTCAAACAGATGATGTCAAGGAGGCAGTTCAATATAAGTCTGGTGTTCATCAAAGAAGTCAGAACTGGAAATACTCATCTGATTATTTGCAAATCCATGAGACTAGATTAGATTGCTTAGAGGGTGAGTGTAGTAATAGAAGAAGAAATGTATGGGGACATAAATGGTTAGACAGGTGGGAAAGATCTTGCAGTTGTAGGAAATCACTGCTTTCTCTAAGCCCAGAGAACATGTTAAAGAAAAGCATGCTAAGAGTTGCCAAGAAACCAGGTAAGAGGAAGACAAAAACTAACCGATGGTTTTAACAGGATGTGGGTCATTGGAAACCTCAACAATTTGAGTCACACTGCTGGATGCTTGATTTGGATTGGGGTGGCTCAGTTGGTTAAGCGACTGCCTTCGGCTCAGGTCATGATCCTGGAGTCCCTGGATCGAGTCCCGCATCGGCCTCCCTGCTCTGCAGGGAGTCTGCTTCTCCCTCTGGCCCTCACCCTCTCATGTGCTCTCTCTCATTCTCTCTCTCTCAAATAAATAAATAAAATCGAAAAAAAAAAAAAAAAGATTGGATTGGGGTAAGAGAACAGGAGGTAAAGAAGTAGAAACAGCAAGTATATAGCGAACCTTGCTAGGAGTCTTGCTATGGAAGGAAGTAGAGAAATGTGGTAATGGTTTGGAGCGAAGGTAGTTTTTTGTGTGTTTTAGGTGATATTAGATTCACGGTGGTGGGAATGATTGAAAAAGTAAGGAGAAAGGAATGATACTAATGAAAAAAGGGAATCCTGGCAAAGCAAAGACCAAGAGAAGTCATGAGGCAAAGGAATCCAGAGCTTCAGTGGAGCGTTTATTGTGGGTAAGAACAGGGTCACCTCATCTGCTGTCATGGAAGGAAAAGCACAGCCAATGAGTACTAGTATGAAAATGGGCTGACTTGGTAGCAGCTCAATAGCAAATTGTAATGGTGTGCTCTCTCAAATACAGCAATTAATTCTTTTGTAAATAATTGCTAGCTGTAGATGTTCTTTATTAAAGGTCCAATAAAGTAGCTTTAGAGGAGAATAGAAAAATAGTAAAGAAAATAATCTCTATTTTCTCTGATAAATATATATATAATTATATAATATGTAAATATACAAAATATACATATATAATTTAAATTTTCCCATTGAAACTACCTTTATCAAATAAACTGGTGAGGAAAAATTCAAAATAGAAAGTAAAGAAAGAAGAATTCATCTATTTGAAAAATATATGAAAATGATACCAAATAATGTTGATCTTAACAAGAACTTCCTTTGTTGTCAGCAGACACATTTTCAAGGCTTTCACATTTTAATATTTTTAAAAAAATAGGGCAACTGTCAATTTGAATTACTCCATCCTGCTTTGCATAATAATTTACATATTTATCCACCAAGCATGCTCTGATAAAGGACAATATCCCATGAGAGATGAAAAGGCTTGATTCTTGAATCATACTTTTGCATTCTTGAATAGCAGACCCTCTTTTTCAGTAGCAAAATTGTAGTATTGAGAAAGACAATGGGCTAGGTTGGTGCTTTGTAGTTAATTTTTTACTGTGAAATTCTATTATATAAAATTGCTTGAAGCAATTCTTGTCAACACTGCCCTAGTTAAACAGTTTTTTTGTTTTTTTAACCATGAAAAATAATTCTTCCTAAAACAGGATGATCACAAGAAAGCTTTTATCAGCTTCCAACAAGAAAAGCCAAACCAATGTTGAAAGAGAGAATTATTTGTTCACTGTTTTCATTTACTGGTAATTTATAAGTGTTTACTGATACCCTTCACTTAACAAAGACTTCGGTCTATAGACTTCAGTCTTCTGCTTTGAGTTGCTCAGGGTTTTGAGAACTCTTCCTGAGGTTTTAGTCTTACCTCAATCAAACAAAAAGTTGTCTAGATATGACCTAAAGTCTCATACCTCTCTTGCTTTTCTGCCTTTCTGTGAGGGAGGCATATCCCGACACTGGGATAAGCTCACATTCAAACTGCTCTATAATACACTCCCTGGTGTGTAGGCTCTTTGTGTCACTTCATCAATTTCTCCAAGCATGGCACATTATAAAAGGCCACACGGAACCCTGAGAAGATGATCACATGTATGCCAGAGATCTTTGACATCCAAAACTTGGACATGACATTAAGAGTTGGAAACACTTAAAGGATTTCTATGACATTAAGTGAAATGCCACTGCTAACCTTTGCATTGATGGTTGAATGCCAACTCCAATTGTCCCAGTGGAGGGCCCACTGAGAACTGCCCCATTGACATCAGCTTCCACTGCTCATCCTTCTTTCCTCCATAACCTGATTCTTGCTCTACCACAAGATAACCAATCAGTTTGCATTCTCACAGGGCTCAGGTGTCCTCTTTTAATCGATCATGAATTGAGTGCTTTCCGAAGAACATTCCATAGAGTTGTAAAGTTCATGGACAGGTCTCAGGGTCATTGCTGGCAAGTATTTCTTCAGTGTAACTGGGAGCACTCCAGTCCAGTCTGATTTTTCCTTTTCAAACAGAGCATCTCCATTTCTCTGTATTTTGTAATTTTAGAGTTCTTCCACAAGCTTTCTTTTGAGAAAATATCCTGCTTTGGAAAAAAGAAAGGCTAGAAAATCACAGAAGTTATCCGTATTAATGGAAGTGTAGAAATTTTCACAATGACATTCTCGAGAAAATGCCTTAACCTTACGGATCTAAGAGAGTGGAAGTGAAGGATGGACATTTACGGTCAGTTAGTTTTTATGTGATCTTAAATTACATGGACAGCCAGCCTGCCCGGCTTAGAGGTAGGAAGGCAAACGTTGCTGACGCAGTAGCAACAAGGAAAGCATTTTCTCTGTTATCTTAGAAAATATCTAACATTTTCCTCCCTTCCCACTTCTTTGTGTCCCTGTTTGTTTTTTGCAGTCTTTGCTTTAATATAGTGCCCTGGGTACAAATGGGAATTTGTATTTTCCTTAAAAAAACATAAAACACGATTAAATAAGAGCTCGTCTACAATGTCCCTCAATTCACCTAGTGAGTCACAAATAGAAACTATAGATGGTGCTTCAGTCACTGAACACCCATGGCATTAATCAGAAAAGAAAACCATCATGTGCAAAGTCGTTTTTTTTTTCCTTATAATGTAGTAGAACCACAAGTTCGATGCTGTCATATGGCAAAGTAGAACTTTTGCTCCAGGCCCACCTTTTCCAATCCGTCCTAGTGACTAGGCAGTAATGCTATGAATGAACTGAAAACATACACAGAACTTTCCTCACATTCAGGGCACTTTTTTGTTTAACTTTTTTCTCTTTCAGGAATTCCTGTCATATTTAATTAAACCAGATATTTGCCTTATAACATTTTGCTAGATGGTCAGGGAGTTACTCTTTTGTTTGGGCGAGAGAGATGAGAGTGTGGTGTGAGTTTCCCAGTTCACTCCCACCCTGCTTCCGGGGACAGCTTAGCTGATGATTCTGTAAATCATCTTAAAGCAGCATTCTGGGTGAAAGTTTTGGCTTTTATATAGAAAAAAGAGTTTCTATCCCTTGTGACCTCACAGTCCACGAAATCCACGATCGCACTTTCCGTTAGGATGAGAGGCATAGAAGCATCTCGTCTGACTTGGCTAATCACCATGTAGACAGGAAGAGTGGACCTTGCTGCCTGCTGGTGCTGCAAGGGTGTGAAGGCTGGTTTTCTCTGATGTGGCACTCACACAGTCGGGAATGTGTGCAAAACGAAGGAAATTATCCAATGGCTATAATTATAGTGACTCATTGACACAAATGCTGAGAGGCAGATGTGGCATAAATAATGAGCGAACACAAAAAAGACTCTTTATTATCAAACCCAGCCTTCACTTCTCATCACGCAGGAAGCAGCCAAGGCCCCAGAGGCCAATGGTAAGTACGCCTGTTCTCCCAAGGCTCCTTGATTATTCCCCCACAGGGAGAACTGAGTGGTGGTTATCAGAACCCTGACCTATCAGAGTAAAGCAAAAAAGCAAACATGAGCCATCCTCTAAGATTACAAACTGTGTCATATTAAAATGAAAACAGCCATATGGATGAAATAAACAGGGCATGTTCAGAAAATGTGCCGAAGCCACAGGGCACATTTCAAAGAATGACTCCTACGAAAGTTGGGTTGAGCCATGAGGAGACAGTAACAAAACAATTCCCTCAGCAGCATAGATAGCAGCCACCATGGGTCTCTCAATCTCAGGGATCTCCTCTGTAAAATGAGACAACTAGTAGCCCTTACCTTGCAAAGAGAATTTTCTTAATTTTGTTTTCAGAATGTTATTGCTAGTGTATTGAAATAGAATTGATTTTTGTATATCGATCTTATGTTCTGCAATTTTGCTGAACTTGTTTACTAGCTCTTACAGTTTTTTGGGTTTTTTTTGTTTTTTTTTTTGAGAAGGTGTAGATTCTTTAGGATTTCATGTCATCTGCAAATCGGAATAGATTTACTTTTTCCCAATCTAGAAATTTAGTACAATACTAAATAGAAGTGCTAAAACTGGATATCCTTCTCTTGTTCCTGATCTGAAGGGGAAAACATTTAACGTTTCACAATTTAGTATAATGTTAGCTGTGGTATGTTGTGTCAGTGAAGCTTCTGCCTTGTGGTGACTTGGGGGATGCTTTTAAGTGGGCCTCATATCCTTCTCTCATTGACCTTGAAGAGGGGCAGCCTAGTGCCAGGGCACAGCCCATAGTGCTGTCCGTGATCCTAGAAAGGTTGTTCCTGACTGTGTCTTCACCTGGCTCCCTCTGTTAAACTTCTGGTTGCTCTGACATTTTGCATTTATCAGATCAACTAACCTTTAAATTTTTCTCCACAAAAATCTCCATTGTTTTAGACAATGACCTTAAGAATGGAATTCTGGTTTTATCCCAAATAAAGTCATTCCCTAAAGGCAAAGCTGTGAAACTCTGCCCTTATGGCCTGACTTCTTCCTCTTGTATAGAAATCTGGCATCAATTTCCTGGAGCTGGAAATGGAGATTGGTTTTTCAAGAGTGACATCGTGCTTTGTGATTGGGCATGGAAGGGGGTGGCAGCCCTTGGTTATATTGGTTTGCCTTAGGCATGGAACTTCCATCCTATGAGGGAGTCAGGACAGGGACAATCAGGAGCCCAGTATTCTCCAGTCAGCCATGCCTGGGATAGATATATCTACAAGTCAGGGCTGGGTAGGGCAAGAGAAACCTGGTCCAGTTGGCTGTGCTTGTCAGGAATAGAGCTCCTGCAATGGGATTGAAGGGTGCAGGGTGGGGGAGGAGAAATATCAGCAGTTTGCCCCTCCCATGGTGAAACTGTAGCCCTACACTAGGAGCTGGAGGGAGAAGGAGCCTCTCTCTCTTGACCACACTGTCTAGAGTAGGAGCTCTGTCTTATTTCTTCCCTATCACAGAGCTGGTGTGTGTGTGGGGGGGGGGGGAGGTTGTTGGAGGGTAACAGTGAATTACATTTCAAATACCATGGATTCTTGCTGTTCTAAGGTTTAGTAGATTTTTCTTGAATGAATATTTCTCCATATGCTGTATGCCCTTAGGAAAATTTCTTGAGACTTTTAATGATTTCATTTTTTTAACTTTCATCAGTTAAATTGTTATTTTGCTGGGAGAGAGTTTACAGGGAGTCCTACCCCTGATTTGCATTTGACCATGTTTTCTTGAGTGGGAAAGAAAAGGGAAGGATTTATAGTTCCCTCCCTATAATCATACATGGGCATATATCAATGGAGTGAGCATGCAATATCAATGTATGATATTTGTTAACAGATTTAGGACTTCTAAGATAAACAACAGGGAGTTATTAAAGGTTCCAAACAAAGCAAGGACATTATTTTAACCACCATGAATGGGGCAGTTCTTGTAACTGCCACAGGAATATGAATGTGATAGTGATAAGATTGGGAACAGGTAATACATTAAGAGGCTACCAAAATTGAATCAAATATCATATCAGCTCTCTCCCTGCAGCTTGTCCAGGAGGCACAGCTATTAACAAATGTATCCATAAAAACCTATATTATAACGATGACATTTGAATGGAAAAGGAGGGGTGAGGAGAAGATATTAAGGAGGAAAATTCTATAGGTTAGACAATGGATCAAATGAGGAAAGGGAAGAAAGGTAAAGAATCAAAGGGTACCTTTAGTTCCTAAGGCAACCAGCCTGGTTGCTATTTAAACGGTAAGAAATAGGTACTTGAGACAAAGACTCTGGTTTGCAGGAAAGCTAGTGTATTTGGATATTAGCTTTTATGAGGATAAAATGCCATTGCTTCATAAAGAAGGTCTAGATCCATCAGGTAATTGCCCATTCACACTTAGATTTTAGGAGAGCCATTATTGATAATAAAGCTGTGAGTGTGGGTTGGATTACTGAATAGAATGTACGGGCAGAAGTGGGTCAGGAACTTCCTGGAAGGCCTGCACAGAAAGAAACAGTGGAAAGAAAGTAGTGAAGGAAACACAAAGGAGTGGTCAGCAGGAAGGATTAAAGACAACAGGACCATCTCCATTACCCTTGCAACTCAATTAACTGTATGTTGATACATTCTTTAGCTTATCAATCCTTCTAGAGGTCTTTTAAAACTCTTGCCCAAAGTCAGTTTGGTACAGGACAGAGCCAATGACTTCATCATTGCATTATTTCACATGAAAATATTTTATTGCTTCTATAAGATCCTTCTGGTGGTCTACTGCTATGCCTCTAATTATGGATAAAATACAGCATTGATTCACTGGGAAACTCCCAGTCTGCTTCCCTGCTGTATGTTTCTATATGTGACGTATTGAAAGCAGGGATGCCTACACCTTTGCCTAAAGTTCAAAGAATTTTCAGTTTCAATGAAAGGATACATTGAGCTTAATTATCAGGATATTTGCCTAAATTAGTTAATTTACTTTGGCACCCAAGATGTATTCTCAACTCTACTTTCTATTGCTTTGTGTTTTAGCTACCCATTTTTTTTCTCTTACCTTCCTTCATCTGCTGATGTATCAGGTCCTACAGGTCCCACCAGTTCAGCACAGGTTACTCTAAAGATGAGAGTATCATCACATTTCATAACTGGAATTGACAATAACAGTGACTGATATTTAGGAAGCACTTAGTATTATGCCAGATTCTATATGAGGGGTTTTAATATATCAAGTCTTTCGATCTTCATATACATACTCTGGGGTAGGTAGAGTTATTTTCCCCATGTACACATAAGACTTAGAACTGAAGCAAATGGAGATGGAGTGACTTGTCCAGACTTACATAGCCAGTCCATGTGGCAGAAACAGGATTCAGGTTGCAGAGTCTGACTCCAGAGCTAGACTCAGCCCTTTCATGATGCATCAAAATCTGTAATTATCAGAATCAACATTTTTCTTATCGATTTCTTTAGATCTGTATTTAAAAAATCAAAGAATATATCCTAATTTTCTCAGATCTTAAGTTGTTGGAAATTAAAATACAAACCAGATACTATTCCACTGAAAAGTTACTTCTAGCAACTTACAGATGATTGAAACCTACAGGTTCAACAAATATGAACCTAATAGACAATACAACCTGAGAACTATACCAGAAAGGGTAGTTTACAGATGGGTTTAAAAAATAGTGTCATCTTAAATGCAAGCTGATCTTTAATTAATGCCATTCTCTTTCTCTCTCATAAAATAGTTTTCACTCTTTATATTCCCTTTCCTCTTCTCTGAACTCTTTCACTGGTTGTTTAATCCCAATAGAACTGGTCTCAGAGCCTCAACTGTTCAGCCAGTCCAACACTTAAATAAATATTGTTGGGCTCAAAAGGCAAAGCTGTTGATGTAAGGGATACCCGTACATTACTCAGAGTATTATTCTATGCAGAATGATGGACAAGATGCCATTCGAATATCTCATCCCATTGACATTTCAGACAGCAGTCCCACAAGCACAGATGGGGCCAAAGGCCTCAGGACTTTTCATAAGAAAGGAACACGTGCACTCCGATGTTCAAGTTTGATAGATATCCTAATTTAAATTAAACACTGGGTTCAAGCTCCAGTTAAAGACCCAGCTGGTAACTGTAAGACTGGAAGTGGTATTAGAAAAACTTGTTAGGTTTTTAAATGGCATTACAGCTGCCAGTTGAAAAGAAACAGTCATGCCCATTCACATGTTTAATCCAGGAAAGCATATATTGGAATAAGTGTTAATTGTTAGTGAGGGGGAAAAAAATATGTCTGTAGCACTTACAATTAGCACTAAAGTCTGGTTCTTTGGCCCAAGTTAGTCAGTTGCTACAATAAACCTTTATGTATTTTTGTTGTGGAGACTTGGCCAAAATGCTGTTTTACCTCTTGTGTGCTCCTTGGCTTTGTGAACAAGAAATGTACCAAGATAAACCTTGAATGTGTTTAAACTCAATCCTTCAACTCAGAGCAAACAAGTTTCAAGCAGCAAACCTGGTAAAATGAAACATTGTTTATGGGAAAATGGATTTAAATGCATTAACCCATTCCATGGCAGGATGGAGACCCTTCCTAGAACTGTGACCTAGAAATTATACAAGCAGGTTAAATGTGAGAACAGCCTACCTTTCCATGGGTTAAGCTGAGAGAATGCATATTTGTCTCTCTTCTCCTTGTCCATTACTATAAGGTTGCCTAAGATGGGGAGGAGGAATAGAGAGGACATTGGCATCATTTTTAAGCCAATTTCTGTATTGGGAGCAGAATGCTACTAGGTGGCCCTAAATTCCAGGCCCATGAAACAAACTTTATATTTTCCCGATCTTTCTCTCACTGTAGCAAGATACCCCAATATAGCAAGTAAAACTAGTGTAATTCATTTTAATCTATAAGAAGGCCCTTCAAGAGCCTCTCCCTGGAAATCTGAGGAAGAATTAAACCCTTCATGGGAGTCAAGTATTTAACTAGGTTGTAAAAATGCTATTTACTAATGTGCTCCTAGAAAGAGTCTACGAACATTTGGGACCCTAACTAAAAGTATGAGATAAAAGTTTTGCCTTTTGGGAACTACCTACATTTGTAGCCGTTTTCTAAATATTTCCATCCACAGGAATCTGCCTTTAATTTTTGAGTTGGGAAAAAACAACACAACAAAAACAGAACACTGAAGCCAGAAATTCAATCACAGGTGGATACATTGTGCCCGGACATCTTATAAAAGTTACTGCGGAGCTGAAGGATAAAAGCAGAACTGAAGGAGGAACCAGTATTATCATTTAATGGAACATGGAAGGGCAGGACTGGGTACCCGATAGGTACATAATAACTATTTGCTAATTGATTCATTGGCTGATTAAATTCTTAGAGAGTCAGGGAATTTGAAAATGATGCTTAAATCCTCCTTTAGAAACTCTATTTTGCTTATCTGGACACAATTTATATTAAAAAGAGTGAACATAATTCTGAAATATCATAGGATACTCCAAACCAAATAGATCAACTTAAGAAAAATACATTGTTTTAAAATATATTACATATCTTCCCTAATCTTTTGTGCTTCCTGTCCTCAGTTCATTTTTTACCATCTGTGTTACTGTGTTTCCAGCTTATATATAATCAGGGCTAAGAAATAATCTTGTTTCAAACATAGGCACACAGGTTGATTTCCCTCAGCCTATGGGAAACATTGAAGGTGGCATTGAGATTAGAGGGTATGATTAGGAATAGCTCAAATATAAAATTATAGCTTGCCTTTTCTCAGTGCTCGCCATCCTGTAAGAATTAATGAAATCACATTCACAGTAATAATTCAATTGGCACTATCTTTGCTAACATGAGAACTCTAGACCTCTGTAAAGTTCCTTGTATATATTTTTTGGTGTCCTTAAGGGAGTCTTATGAGTGCTCACAAATACGAATACTTGCTAAAGTGCAGTCGATATTCCATTTCTTAAAAAAAAAAAAAATCTAAAACTGAATAACAGTGTTTTGTGATAGTGTATTATGGCTTTCCCCCCCCCCCCATTCTATGTCCTATTCTATTAAATACTCAAATCAGCACTACTTGCATTCCAGTATATTTTAGAATTTGGTGAAACAGCTCCCTCCGTTTTGAGTTGTTTTATTTTCCCATGTTTATTCCTAAGACACACACATGCAACCATTGCGTTAGGATATGCGCAGATTTGCAGAGGGGCCGTCATACTGTGCTCAGAATCCCAAATATGACTTTGTAGCTGACTCAGTGCCTCAGGGCCTAACTCCATTTTTCCTCAATATATTGCCATTCTCTGGGAAGTTCCTCCAGCTCCTCAGCTCACAGCTTCTGTTTGGTCCATGCTCGCAGTTAATCAGACATGCAAAGACTTGTCCCCAAATCAGCCTGAACTCAAATTGGAACTTCTGACAAATAAACCATGGAATAGTCATTGTATATAAAAATTTGTTACCAAATACTGAGTTTTTAAAGAGGAAAACATTAATATGATGTAAAAGATTTGCTTCTCTTCCTGAGTCAATAGCCATTAAGCTGATAACTTTCTGAGTTTGCATCTTGCAGAGAAGTCCAGTTTGATGAGCCCTGGAGGAGAAATTACTACAGGAAGCCATGAATAATGCTGCCTCTTGCTAAAGCATCATAATGCCTTGGCACAATTAGCTAAAGACCACATTTAATAGGATCTTGTCTACCTTCATCTGGATAACATTTACCGGTCATTCCTTGGGGAGAGGAAGAAATAACAGTTGGCATTCTGGTCTGCTGAGACACATGAAACAGGCATACATTGAAGGTCAACTCTACAGTCTGTCAAGTTGTAGGAAGCTGGTGAGGAGGGGCATTTATTCTATTCGCCTCTCCTATCAAAGAAAGTATCTAATCATGTCCCTTTTAGCAAAGGGAGGAAAAAAAACTTGGAAAGCATCAGTGTTCTTTTGGATCACTTGACAGTGCATGAATTATCAACATATATGAAATTATTCATTTATGCAAAACTATAATTTGTATAGCCTCTTATTCAGCATGAATACTACTCATGTGTGCCAAACATACACAGTCATAACTTCATTATAATAAATATTCAAGGCAAGGATGTCTAACCTCTAATTTCTTTCCCTGTCATACACACATGCACACATAAATTAGGAGAGAAAAAAATCCACATTTCCTCATTAAAGATACTTTTGTTAAAAGTAGTAACCAAAATGTGGAAAATATGCAATGTTCACTGCACAAGATATTTATAACAGTGCAAGCAGAGTGGAGACTCCAAAGCAACATCTGAAGGCTATGTGATCCCTGGAAAATGTCAGGAATTTCACATTCCTAAAACAATATTACAACATAACAACAGAGCAAAGTGAAGGGAAAGAAATAGATACACTCATTTTAAATTTCTTTCACATTTTAGGAAGTACCAGAAAATACCTTGATAGAATTATATTTATCCTCTTGGTTATCCCACATAATTGATATTAATTAGCTTAATGTTTTGAAAGTTTCACAGAAAAAAAAAAGAGTAAAATAACTGTATAAATTCAATCTCTAATAAAGAACCAACTTCCTGATTTTCTGGATTATCCTGGTATTAGTTGAAGAACAAGAAAAGCAGGACAAAAGAAAGAAACAAAAAGAAAAAATAAAACCTAAAACTTCCCATCTTATTGGACTAAATAAGACTCAAGGAACTAATAAATGGCAGGCTTTTTAAAAAATCAATTCTTATATGTCTAGAAATAATATTTATTTTTGTGTTTTTTCCAGGGATTGTGGGATGGGAGCCCACAGGTAATGGTTACAGTAGCCAATGATGCTTATTCTTTCTCACAGAGGAAATGTCATTTTTGGAGTGGTGTTGGTGGTTGTGAGGGAGCTTTCCAACTGTCTTTCTGGACAGACACAAAGGAAAGAATAAAGATAGCCAAAGCTATTCAATTGCGAAGACTCATTAGTGTCTGAATATGGAGCTCCAACAACAGAGCCCTTTGTGGAGTGGGTAAATGCCAGAATGCTCTCTACTTCTCTTTCCCTCCCATTCAATCCTTACTCCAACTCCTTAGTGAGAAAGCATTTGTTGATTTGATATTTTTCAGCAAAGGAGAGAATGTGGATTCCCAAGCAAGCTGACCAAGAGGCTTAATCCCATATTTATTCTTCAAGAAGAAGGAAATCTTTCAGAGACAGTCTGCCTCTTCAGCTCCACCTTGTACACCTCTAGTGTCTATGGAGTCCTCAATGGATCCTTGAGGAGCTAACTGCTAGTTCTGGGCATGCTTAACAGAATTGGCTGGGTGGAGTCGTTATTCAGAAGACTATTGACAAGTCATTTGGTTTAGATTTTATCATCATCATCATTATTATAATTTACACAGAGGTAGGAAGTGGGAAACAAAAATTCAAAGATACAGCATGAAACTTCTCTACCTCATCATATAGATCTCTGATATTGAGGTATTTTGGTTTATATCAACCAACTACTAAGTATATTGAAATGGCATCTAATTATTTTAAAAAAAGGATAGCAAATATTATTTGGAAATAAGAAACTGTAATTCAAGTTTTACTTTATAAAAAGCTAGCTATGAATAAAATTTTTTAAAAATTATTCTTAGAGAGTTCTGGTTTCAGCTCTGAAATGTAAAGGGCATGGAAATGGTCACTCCCACCCTTACAACAAGAAAAAAAAAAGACATATTAAAAATCAATAATTTTTTCTTGGACCCATCAGAAAACTAAGTTTCAGGGAAAATCAACACCCTGCAATTGAGAAAAACAGGCACATGGGGAGAATAACAGCTGAGATCAGCTGACTAGGAACAGAAAAAGCTAGAGTTCATGAACTAATAAGACACTGAAGTGGTAATTTTGATGAATTGCTGAAGGCTGAGTATGGACTACTCTGAAATTGAGAAGCTTCTTGGGGCTGTCCTATGAGGGAGCCCTATACTTTTAAGGACTTTTAACTCTTAGAACCATACTAGCTTCTCATGGTGAAAAGCTAAGATCTCATGGCTCTGACAAGCAGAGAGGAAGAGTAATTATTGTGAAATACAACCAGAGCTTTCTCCATAACAAAGCCTTACTCTCCAGGGAAAAGACTTTTTCAGAGCCTTATCCCACATGGGAAGGACATTCCTCCAACTCCATTCCTTACCAGCCCTCCTGTCTCACCAAGGGAGGAATGGAACATAGTCAAGAAACAGTCAATGGAACAGGGTCATGAACTCTTCCCTTCAAGGAAATAGATTGTGAATGATGCAGCTACGGAAGTAGGAAAGTGAATACAGGTGGTAGGGTTATACAACAACAACAACAACAACAACAACAACAACAACAACTGTGAAGGTCAGAGTCCAGAGACACAGGTCCACTAAAAAGACCGACATTTAATTAGAAACTTATAAAACATTCCCCTTCCGCAAAACTTACCACCACATCGACAAGGTTCTGGTGTACTTACACTGGGTTATAGTTGAAAGAGCTGTAAGGCAGATTTTATTTGAACTGAATTTCTTAGGGAAGGCAAAGTCAATGGAGGAAACCAGCACAAGCATCGTAAAGAAATTTGAAGCCTATGCCACCTATAGTTACAGCCAACATCAGACCCATTCCAACTTCTAGCCGGATTAACACAAAACCTCACATTAAAGGCCTATTTAAGGGATACCTGGGTGGCTCAGTCAGTTAAGCATCCGACTTTAGCTCAGGTCATAATCTCAGGGTCCTGGCATTGAGCACGGTGACTGGCTCCCCACTCAGTGGGGAGTTTGCTTGTCCCTCTGCCCCTCACCCCGACTTGTGCTCTCTCTCTCTCAAATAAATAAATAAAATCTTTAAAAATAATAATAGAGGCCTATTTAATAATTTCCTACTACCTGGAACATGTTTAGCTTTCAACAAATAATGGCGAAGCATGCCAAAAAGCAAGAAAAACATTCTGAAGGGACAAAGTAGCAATTAGAACCAGACTAATGTATAAAACAAAGATTTGAATTAATAGATGGAATTTAAAATAACTATGATTAATATGTTAAAGGCTCTAATGGAAAAAGTAGACAACATATAAAAACAGTTAGGTAATATAAACAGAGGGATGGAAGCTCAAAGAAAGTATCAAAAGAAAACACTAAGAATAAAAAACCCTATAACAGAAATGGAAAATGTCTTTAATGGGCTTATCAGTAGACTTGACATGGCTGATGAAAGAAATGGTAAGCTTGAAGATAGGTCAATAGAAACTTTTCAAGCTAAAATACAAAAAGAAAGAAGAACAGAAAAAAATCAAAACATTCAAATATTCATTTTGAGTGGAAAATCACAAAAGGGGTAAAATGTGCATAATTGGAGTACCAGAAGGAGAAGAAAGAATGGAGTAAAAGAAATACTTGAATAATTAATGGATAAAGATTTTCCAAAATTAATGGCAGATACCAAACCACAGATTCACAGATCCAGGAATCTTAGAAACAAGCAAGATGAAACCATACATAAGCATATCTTAATTAGACTGTAGAAAATTAAAGACAAAGAAAGGAGTGAGTATGACTCAGATAGGAATGAATAAAGATATATCATACAAACAGTAAGTAAAAGAAATATGAAGGAAGTAAAAGAAATCTGAAATAGTAGTCTACTATTTTTACACAAAGCTGACTTCAGGCCAAGGACATTCTCAGGGATAAGAAGGGACATCACATAATGATAATATCCCAGAAGACATAGCAACTCTAAACATGTATGCACCTAACAAAAGAGTGTCAAAATACATGAGGCAGAAATTTATAGGACTAAATGGAGAAATAGACAAATCCACTTTTTTAAATAGAATCTTAAACACCCCTCTGTCAGTAATTGACTTATCAAGCAAGCAAAAAATAAATAACTATATAGTTGACTAGAACAGCACTATCAACCAACTTGATGCAATTGGCGTTTATGGAATACTACATCCAATAGAGGCAGAATACACATTTCCCTTAAGTCCACTTGAAATATTTGCCAAGACTACATTCTGAGCCATTGAACACACTGTAACAAATTTAAAAGAATAGAAATCATAAAAAATGGTATTAAAATAGAAATCAATAACAGAAAGACAGATGGAAAATTCTAAAATATTTGGAAATTAAGCAATATACTTTTAAATAGCAGATGGCTCAAAGGAGAAATCTCAAAATAAATTCTAAAATATTTTTAGTTAAATGAAACTGAAGATACAAGTTATCAAAATTTGTAGAGCACAGGAAAAGTGATGTTTAGTGGACATTTTATAGCTTTAAACACACCAAATAACCTAGATGAAGTGGACCAATTCCTTAGTCAAAACTCATACAAGGGGAAATAGATAACCTGAGTAAACCTGGAAAAGACAAAGTCAAGGGATTGTTAACAGATTATTTGTTGCATTTATCAAAACTCATAGATTTTACAGCACATCAAGTGAGTCTTAATGCTTGTGAATAAGAAATCATTTAGATGAGAGGTGAAAAATGAATCTAACTATATTACAAACAGTTATGAATTGGTGTCAGCAATGGGTAGAAGAAAAAGGTGCTAACCTAAGTAGGTTTGGAAATGGGGGTAGACTCTATTAGAATAAAAACAAGAGGAACGGTACATAAGTATTATAGTTGATAAAGTTGTTTCTTATAGAAGTACAGGTTAACAGTTCTAAAATCACTATACTTATAAGATGAAATTGAACAATTCAGTAATTGGATGGTGGATGGCAGGAGCCAGGTTTCTCAGGGCTGGAGTACAATATTATAGATTAGCTAGTAGAGGAGGCTAGAATGATCCAGGTGGTAGCATTGGTTAGATTTGGAGACATCAGTATGAGCTCATGTTTAGCTTAAGAGAGATATACATGATTACAGAAAGAGATATTTATAGATCTGAGTATATGCAGCAGTTAGCACAAATGTATTTCCTTGTTCTGTCAGCTGAAATGGCTTACAAGCAGTAACACTACAGTAGCAACAAGCATACCTAGCACTTACATCTTGGTTTCTAATACCATTTTCCAATAAAAAGAACCAGGGCTCCTTGAAAAAAATGTCCAGTTATAGAACTGGGGCAGAAAATATACAAAATGAACCTGGAGCATCCTGTATTGCCAGGAAGTAAGAAAGTGCTCATACACACACACTCTCTCTCTCTCCCTCTCTCTCTCTCTCTCTCTCTCAGTATGTCAAAGAGGCAAAACAGCCAACTGAAAGACCTCGCAAAGACCAAAACTGGAATAATTTAAGCAAAAAAAAAAAAGTAGCTTTGGATTATAACCCAAAGGATAGAATAAATGTCTGTGAGTTAATACTGATATAAATAAATGACTAAATAGATGACAAAAAAAAGAAAAGACAAATCTCCCATTCAGAAGAATTCCAAATAATTTATGTAGATATTGGACTCTCATAGAGGTGGAGCACAACCCCCCACTTCCTTCCAAAGACTATAGAAAGGGGGGGAAAGAGGGTAACTTTAGAGTGATGAAATCTAGCAAGCACTACCTCAGACAGGAGGTGAAGGTGAATGTTGACCATGAGTCATGTTGATAGTATGCATCGTCAACCTGATGAGATGTGAATGAGACTTTACCTCTGTGCTCTTACTTCCCAGAATCTGTAACTCTGGTTGAATCATGAGAAAAATAGCAGACAAACCCCAAATAAGGGATGTTCTAAAAATTACCTGATCACTACTCCTCAAAACTGTCAAGGTCATTAAAAACAAAGCAAGTAAAAAAAACAAAAAAACAAAAACAGAAACAAAATAAGGCAAGTCTGAGAGATCCACAGCCAAGGGGAGCCTAAGGAGACAGGAAGACTAAATGTAGTGTGGCATACTAGATAGGATCCTGGAACAGAAAAAGGACACTACATGAAAACTAAGGAAATCTGAATAAAGTATGGATTTTGGTAGTATCGGGTCAATGTTGGTTCATTTACTGTAACAAATGTACCATAGTAATGTAAGATGCTTAACAATAAAGAAAACTGAGTGTGAGGTATATGGGAACTCTGTACAGATTACCTTTATAATTTTTTTTGTAAATCTAAAACTTCCCTAAAGTTTATTTTTAAAAATTACTATTGAAGCTAAAACCTGTCAGCCTTTAATATGTTTTAAAATAACATAAGTAGCACCTAGTCATTGAACAAAAATTATAAAATAATTATAAGCAAAAAGAAAATAATCACTAAAGTTTCAGTACTCAAAATAACTACTTAATATTTTGGGGTATGGCTTTTTAGATTTATATGCATATTTTCCCCAAATTAGGACCACACTGTGTGTACCATTTTGAATTTACTTTTTTCATATAAAATATATTTTGAATATCAAATTCATGTAACAGATCCCCCATTGAAGGATTTTTAAATTATAGATTTTTCCTCCAAACTCTTTGTAAGCATATTAATGAATTTTCATAGTTTAAAATCCTGCAAGTAGATTTGCTCAGTTAAAGGCTATATTCTTTCTAAAGGCTTTAATATGTACTGATACATTTCCCTACAGAATGGCTGTGCAATTTATATGCTTCCCAGCATATAAAAGCATGGACTTTTCTTTATACTCTCTTCAAAATTTAGGATTATGTTCTTTTTTTTTTAAAGATTTTATTTATTTATTTGACAGAGAGAGACACAGTGAGAGAGGGAACACAAGCAGGGGGAGTGGGAGAGGGAGAAGCAGGCTTCCTGCAGAGCAGGGAGCTGGATGTGAGGCTCGATCCCAGGACCGGGACCATGACCTGAGCCGAAGGCAGACGTTTAACGACTGAGCCATCCAGGTGCCCCTAGGATTATGTTCTTAAAATAAAAAAATCTTTGCCATTGTAAAAGAAAAAATTAGTTATCTCTTATTTTAATTTGCATTTCTTTGCATTTCTTTGCTCACTGGTCATTTGTTTTGTTAATAATCTCTTTATACCCTTTGTCCATTTCTATTATTTATGTCCATTTCTATTGTTTATGTCTTTCATTTGACTTGAAAGAATTCTCTTTATATTAATAAGAGTAACACTTTGTTGTAATTGTGTTATAACACAAAATATACCAACACTTTTTCAGTTTGGTCTAAAACTTGTTTCTTTTTTGCTTTGATTTGTTTCTTTATTTTCTTTTTTGCTCCCTTTCCTTCCTTCTTTCCTTCCTTCCTTCTTTCTTTCCTTCCTTCCTTCCTTCCTCCCTCCCTCCCTTCCTTCCTCCCTTCCTTCCTTCCTTCCTTTCTTCCTTCCTTCTTTCCTTCCGTCCTTCCCTCCTTCCTTCCGTCCTTCCTTCCCTCCTTCTTACTTTCCTTCCTGTATTGAAGTCAATTATATCAAGCACTTGCTTTATGGTTATATTTTAGAATTCATGCTTACAAAACTTTCTCAATACCAAGAATATAAATACTCACTTAAATATTATTTTTGCATTTAAACCCCTAACCAATTTATATTATTTGTTGTGATATAGCTTATTGGATATTACTTATTTTTTTTCCAAGAAAGTATTAACCAACAACCCTGATACTCCTTACTCAATAGTAGGTCCTTTTCCTACTGATTTAAAGTTCCACTATTATCATACTTTAAATGCTTTTATGCATTTGTTCCTGTTTCTTGGTCTTCTAACGTATTCCTTTAATTCCAATACCTATTACAGCACATTGAACACTTCTAATTTGTTGTTTTTATTTTGATGACTAAATTGATAACATCCTGGATATTTTTTGTTTCTTAGCAAAGCTCAATAATCTTGAGAATGTACAGACTCCAGGAAGTCTTTTCTTCTTTGACCACCCCCTGGGAGGAAGGGGGTGGGGTGTGGAATTCACTAATCTGAGTAGAGGCTGCAATGTCAAATGCTCTGGCTTTGCCTTTGTGTAAAAAGAGACCATTTCATGACCAAAGGTTGTCTATATGTTAATTCCACTTAAAAAGCCAAGAAATCTGGTGACCTGTATGTTCAGATGTTAACACATGTTCAGTGCAGTTCATTTTCCTGTTTTAGGTTGTAGGCTTAACATTGAAAAGGTCAAGAAGGATTAGTCTCCCACCAATCTGTCCCCATCCCATTGCAGTAGCGCAAGACAACCCCACAGAACTGGTCAAAAGCTTTCACACTCCTTCAAATGAATACCACTCCCTTTAAGCATCTATTCTTCTCTGCTATTAAAGCAAAGTTCTCTGGGTGGAAAAATGCTCTTTATCAGAACCCTCTGCTACCTTTGAACATTTCTGAGAACTCTATTGCTACCATCAAAGAGAAAACTTGAATGTTAATAGAATTACTTTCTTTCTTTGGGGTTGAATCACCAGTTAGTGTTCTATTAGTGGATTTACTTAATAAGATTTTAAAAATTCCAGAGATTTCAAAAATTAAGGAGTCCAAAGTGATTCATTGGCTCCATGGTAAGGTTCAACGCCTAGGTGAGATTTGTTCTATTTTTGGAACTTACCTTTCTTTTTGCTCTATATTTTTCAGGAAAGCAGCTTTTATATTTGAGTTTGAGGATTCTACTCATTGATATTTACATGTTTCCTCTAGGTACAGTATGATTTAGTGGCTAAGAGCATGGACTCCAAAGCCGGATGGCCTGGATTCAAATTTTGGATCCATTACCACTAGGAATAATTATGTAACTATTATATATAATAACTAGGGGAAATAAGGCAAAAGGATCACAATGATTTTTCAGTGTCATACTGACGCATTGTCTAAAAGGCCCAACCAAGGATTATTTAATTAACCAGGGTATGTACTTTGATTTACAACTTACATGAGCTGCTCTCAAACTTTGGGTCTCAGGACCGTTTACATCTTAATAAATTATGGCAGAGGATAATAACTTCTGTTTGTGTAGGTATATCTATGGATATTTATCTTATTATAAATTTAAAGTGAGACAATTTTGAAGTATTTATTAGTTCGTGTAAAGTAGTAATAATAATAGAAGAAGAACAAGAACAAGAAGTTGGTTACATACTAACAGAAATAACATTAAAAATCTATATTTTCGGGCGCCTGGGTGGCTCCGTTGGTTAAGCGACTGCCTTCGGCTCAGGTCATGATCCTGGAGTCCCGGGATCAAGTCCCGCATCGGGCTCCCTGCTCGGCGGGGAGCCTGCCTCTCCCTCTGACCCTCCCCCCTCTCCTGCTCTCTCTCTCTCATTCTCTCTCTCAAATAAATAAATAAATAAAATCTTTAAAAAAAAATCTATATTTTCCTAAACAAAAAAATTAAGTGAGAAGAATGGCATTGTTTACATTTTTGTACTTTAATTTTTGACCGAATAGAAGAATGATATCCATTCCTTCTTCTGTATTTAACCTGCTCCTATGTATTGTTTTGGTTGAAGTATGTAACAACTAGTTTGTCTCTAATTTAGCAAACTTATGTCAGCTTTCTCGTGCTTTCCCTGAGTGACTATAAAACTCTGTTTATCAGATTCTTTTTTGAATCCACTGAGCCATTTTGCCAGATTCCTCATTGATGAATTAAATACATCATTTATATTTCTCACCATATAGTTGAGAGTTGTTTTTTACCTTTAAAAAATTATGCTTTGATGCCATTTACTATGTGATGTTGAGTGAGTTACTTAAGTTCTCTATGTTTTATCCATAAAATAGAAATATAAACAGTTACTACTCATAGAGTTATTATAGCAGTCAAGTGATTTAATACATCCACTATGCTTATAACAGTGCCTGGCACAGTATGAATGCTCTGCATGTTACTTATTACTATTTACATTATTAAGAAATCTTCCCAAATAAATATTTTCTTAAATAGATATGTCCCTCTCCCCCTGAAAAATCAAATTCTGATGTGAATATTTTTGAAAGCATGAAAACAGTTCAAATGGTTTAGGCTAATATCTGAAATAAGCCTAACATTCCGAAAGACTTAGCCATTTTGCACTTCCTTCAGTACAAAAAGTGAGGTAAATCCAAGGGACAGCACAATCTCTGTACATGGTGAATTTCTCCCAAGGGCAAATGCTCTGTAAAATGAGCCCCAGACCTAGCTGAGGGGACTCAATAGGGTTTTGTTTTTAGACAGCTCTCCTCTGCTAGTCCTGTTTTGCTTCTGTTGACTCAGATATTTGCCAGTTATTGGGTGAGTGCAAAACATCTGACCACGACAGAAATAAACCTTTGATGGAGTCATGCAGACCCGACCAGAAGTTAGCCAAGAGTGCAATGAAACTGAAATCTGAAGAGCATTATCCAACCCACTCCTGAGCCCAGACTGCAATGTTTACTTGTATTGATATTCATAAAAATAGTTGGAATATGAGCCAGGGACAAACTACTATTTTAAAGCTGTCAGTAGGTTTTTTTCTATTGTATGAGGTGGAGTAAAGTTAGAGAATTAAAAATTATTAATGCAGAAGTAACATTTTGGAGCCTGTAGTTGAAATAGAATTTAGCATGAAGTAGATCTTTCCTTCTTTCCAGGAGACACCATGTTAGCCAGTCTTTTTAGCCAGGTAGATGCAAAGTCGTTGTACTTGGGAAAACAGATCCAGACTGAGATGTCTTGGTGCAAACTGCTGTCATGGCCTCTGCTGAGACGAGTGTGACAGTCTCTAGTACTCTCTCTTCCTGAGGCCTGAGATGGCGTAGGACTCCTAGCTCTGATAAAAGAGAGGACCGGAAAACAATCTACTTTTCTGAAAAAAAAAAAAAAAAAAAAAAAAAAAAGGACAACTCAATGTCATTCAACATGATTGATTTTGTTTTCACTGATAGCTTAGAAAAGTTTCAGCTCCATGACCCCACATTGCTAATGCTGTTTTTTGGATTGTTGTCAAATTTGGGAAAACCTCTATACCGTTACTTTCTTGGAGAAGTGGAAAGTTCAAAACTTTTCTTGTGCAGTAGCTAATCATAAATACTATTTGAATTGATAATATTTATTAACCAGTTTGTCACCAATGTCCTCATTTTTGTGGTATTATAAGTATTATGTCATCTTTGTTGATGTCTTTTGTCAAGTCAAAAATTTGAAGCTTTTAAAAATGTGTTTGTATGGTTCCCTCCTCCTCACTAATGGATTATCAAATAATCCAAGGACTTCTTTAATTCTTCTTTTCAAATTTTATTATTTCCTCTTAATAGGTTACTCCTTTTGGTGTGATTTAAAAAAAAAATGCTTTGTTGCAGCTTACTTTTTGAAGTCAGAATAATTTCTATTGATTTCATTGCTCCTATGTATTGCTTCTATTTCATATTAACTTTTTTCTCTATTTTCTCTAATTTCTCTGAAAATTAAATTAAAAGGTAAAGAAATAAGGTACACTTCATATGTGTCCAAATAAAGATTCTCTTGTTTTACTGAAATGCTCCAAACTTTCTTTCCGAATCCCTTTACTTGGTGTAACTGTTTGTGATCAGCTTTGTGAATTTCATTTATGTCTGGATGATAGAGTCTTTAAAACTTTGATGTAAGATGTTGTAAGCCCTAAACAACTTCGCTCTTAGACTTAGTGTCCTCTCTTACTTAGACTTGGTGTGGAAAAATCAAGGTTAGAACACATATTGAAAGTACTCTCTACATAAAAATTTAACTTGAAATGGATTAAAAATACTTAAATGTAAGACCTCAAACTATAAAACTCCTGGAAGAAAACATGGAGAAAAAGTTCATTGACCTCCGTCTTGGCCGTAATTTCTGGATATGACACCAAAAGTACAAGCAACCAAAGCAAAAATAAACAAATGGGTCTCAAAAGCTTGTGCACAGCAAAGGAAACAATGAATAAAATAAATAAGACAACCTATGGAACAGGAGGATATATTTGCAAATCATATACCTTATGAGGGGTTGATAACAAAATATATAAGGAACTTATATAATTCAATAGCAAAAAAAAGAAAAAAATCAATTAAAAAATGGACAGAGGACCTGAATAGATATTTTTCAAAGGAGACATACAAACAGCTAACATGTATAGGAAAAGGAGTACACCATCGCTAAGCATTAGGGAAATGCAAAACAAAACTACATTGAGATGTCATCTTGTACCTGTTGGGATGGCTATTATCAAAAATAGCCATCAAAAAGAAAGATGACATGTGATGGTGTGGGTGTAGAGAAAACAGAATCCTTGTGTACTACTGGTAGGAATGTAAACTGGTGCAACCATTATGGAAACCAGTATGGAAGATCCTCCAGAAATTAAACATGGAACTCCTGTATGACCCAGAAATCCCTATGTACATTTCTATGTAAAAGTGAATCTGGCATACTTTTTCTCAGTATTCGAAGATGAGTGTTTGCTAGAGAAATATCCACAGAAAATAGCTCTCACTATGCCACATCCATTTGTGGGAAGAGAAATACAGTGAAGTGCACAGTTTCTGCTCTTTTTTCTTTCTCTTTCTGGAGCATGAAAGGAATTGAGGCCCCTTCCATGGTTTCAGACTCTAGAGAAACTTTTACATAATCACTAATTCTGACAGTTTTCCATGAACCTCTGAGAAAAACACAGGAAAAAGCTTCAGAGTAGGTCCTTGGGGATACTGAACTTGGACAGACGCCTGAGACTCCGTGTGACTCAGTGGAGACACATGTGGCTCACTTATCCACTATTTACTTTTCTGAAAAAAAAAAAAAAAAAAAAAAAAAAACAACTCTAATTCATTGAAATCTGAAATCTTAAGAGCATTCGTCCCCTAGCTGAGGGGACTCAATAGGGTTTTTGCTTCTTTCCTGTGTGCTTTCTTACATCTCAACTTCAGAGACTTCCTTCCACAGCCTTCCACAAACCTTTGACAAAGGACCTGAAATCAGGCGGAAGTGTCCCTGGGAGACAGATGGCACCATACTCCTCATCCTTCAGTACAGAGACTATCTCCACATTTTCTTTGGGCACTGACAACCAAGAAGATGAGGACTTGGAAGCTGCACGAATCTAACACATTTCCTTATGTAAAACATGTGTCTTTAGGGCCCTAAATTAAATTTGCTCTTTTATTACTCATTCATAATGAACCTAAAAGATTTTAATGAGATCTGTTTAGCATCTGCTATAATCATATCCATTGATAACATTCTTATTTCTTGGTACTAAATGCACCCCTAAAATGACTGCATGGTTTTGTCAAGAGCTCCTTTGGATTTATGACCCTTTTGTTGCTCGATTTCTGGATTCAGATAGCTTGCTCAGTTTTCACATTTGACAAGCTTCCTGTCTCAGTTTCACTGATGCTTCCACATCTGTTTCTCACTTTGTTCCAGAAACAGATGTGGCCTTTCCAAAAACTGATCTGCTAAATACAATTTAAAATATCTGTGTTTTCATGGATAGAATCTTTGAGGTCTGCAAATCTTTGTGAGATCTTTAGGAGATAATATTTTCATCCCAATACTTGTCCTATAAACACTTTTTGGAGCTTTTGCTTTAGTTTCTTACGTACAGAAAGGATTTTTATATAAAAAAAAATGGTCCATCAGTACAATAGAGTTACTCAGGTGAGGAACTGTGTCTTCAATGTTAACAGCAGAAGCAGGTCAGAAATCAGAAAGGCTGGGTTTGGAGACAGAACAGAAAGTGGAATGCGAGAAGGGAGAAGTATAGCTGATCCAGCTGGAAGTCTGCCCGGAGGAGGGACAATTAGTCAGGCCAAACATGGGTTAGCTCAATTGCAGGTGCTGCTGCTGGGGCACAGATAGCAAATACTCAAAATTTGTAATGTGATCGGCCCCCCTGCCTGCCTAACCTTCTTTCAGTGCAAAAGTAGAGTTTTGGCCACTGGTCTATGATTAAGAGTTCTAGACCCAGAAAGGCCAGGCCAGGACAGAGCAGGTCCTAAAGCCCCAAAAGGAAGATACTCAGATTAGATACACAGAACAGGGCCCAGGGAAACAGCACAGTTCTAAAACGTGGTGCACAGAATTGGGGAAAAAGAAAGACAGAATGGTGGTGAGAGGCATAGAAATGGCCATATATTATTAGCCTCAGATTAAGTAGCCGGGCTGTTACTACTGATCTCCCAATTTCTTACCGGGCCCTTTTTTACACCTGTAGAGATAAGTTCACCTAAAAAGAAGAATTGATCCCTTCTCAAAATACCATAGTAAATATATCACAGTGGAAAAATTAATATGTTTGAGGAGCTTAATGCTCTTCTCTTGTCTCCTCCCCTCCTTTCAGTAATATTGCTTTTTGCACTAGAGCTCATGGGCTTCCATTCCCAGGCAACTTGCCAGTTGAGAATCAACACCCCGAGCAGAGCAAGGGCAAGTACAAAGCTAATGAGCAAGAATAAGTCCTACAACAGTGCCCCTTCTCCCATCAGTCCACAACCCAGACTGTTTCTGCTGTTCTGCCTGGAAAGAGAACGTCCTCCTTCCTCCCTGCCCCTCTCCCCTCTCGACTTCTCCACATCTGGGATCTCAAGCCAGCCAAGGACGTATGGAAGTGGAATTTAAGATGTGCTGAGTTGCTTCCCAGAGGGAAATGGAAGCCATAACCCACTAGAGCAAATTAAGTTCCTCCAAGGGGGAGAGGGGAACTGAGAACTGAGATTATCAAAGAAGAGCAGCACACCTTTGGGGAGGTTTTTTTGGCATTTGTTGTGTACCTAACTTTGCTTTGTGTGCACGAGAATGAGAGCCTGTGCCATTTCCACATGCTGACAGCTGCTGTGGGTCCATGCCTACACCATGCGATGTGTGTTAACACCTACCCTGGGTGTGTGAGCCCAGAGCAGCTGTCCAGCATGTGTTTCTGATGGTCTGCAGTATGTTCTCATCAGAGCATGTCCACAGGAGTCTTGTAAAATACATCGCCCTGTCTTTCCCTTTCGTTCCTCTCTACACACGCACGTGGGAGTTGAGTGTGTGAAACAGGAGGGGTGAAACGAAATCTGTCTCTTGAGTTGATGCGGGGGGTTCTCAAATGGGGGTGACATAAAGGGAAATTTCTAGTCTTCACATGGAGCCACAAGTCCAAAATCTACTGAATCCTGTTCTTCTGGACATAATGGAATGCCCTCAGTAGTCTAATCGCCGTTTGCCAAAATCCAAAAAGTGTTAGGGATTTGGTCACTATATTTCCCTCCCTCCCTCCCTCCTTTATTTCTTCCCTCCCTCCCTTCCTCCCTCTCTTCATTCCTTCCTTCCTTCCTTCCTTACTTCTTTCCTTCCTTCCTTCCTTCCTTCCTTCCTTCCTTCTCTTTCTTTCTTTCTTTCTTTCTTTCTTTCTTTCTTTCTTTCTTTCTTTCTTTCTTTCTTTCTTTCTTTCTTTCCTTTTTTCTTCCTTTCTTTTTCTTTCTTTCTTTTCTTTCTTTCTTTCCTTCTTTCCTTCTTCCTTTCCTTCTTTCCTTCTTCCTTTAAGAAATATAGCCAGAGGGTGCCTGGGTGGCTCAGTCATTAAGCCGCTGCCTTTGGCTCAGGTCATGATCCCAGGATCCTGGGATGGAGCCCCGCATCGGGCTTCCTGCTCAATGGGGAGCCTGCTTCTCCCTCTCCCACTCCCCCTGCTTGTGTTCCCTCTCTCACTATCTCTCTCTGTCAAATAAATAAATAAAATCTTTAAAAAAAAAAAGAAGTATAGCCAAAGACGCACGTGCTCCAGATCCCTTTCAAGTTCCCTATGTTTCAAGGATGTGCTAGAAGCACTGAAATATTATTTAGCATCTGCTCCTGCATAGGGCTATAATGGTTTAATCACTAATGCAAATCCACAATGAACAGAGCTTGGTTCATTCGAAGCCAATAACTCCCTATTCCTCCATGAGCCAATCAATCTCTCAGCTAATATTTGAAATGCGGTGAAAAATAAAACGTATCCTTTTTAAAGTTGACTTTGCAATAGTGCTGAGACAACCAATAATTATTGTGTATCCACTGTGTACAGGCCTAATTTGTGCAAGATCCTAGACCATCCTCGTTTTTGCGGATCAGTTCTTCCAAGATTTTGTTAGCTCATTGCCCTGCCCACCCAGGATAATATTCTGCTTGCTACCCCAGGCAGAGAGAGCATGACCATGACCATTTCTTTTAGGGTGGCTTCTGATGGAGAGCAGTCTTAATGGTCTACACACTGCAGCCATTTCCCCTCCGTTCCATATCTGATCGTCATTTATATCTTTATATGCTGTGTTCTATTCTGTAACTTGAAACAATATATTTAAAACTTGATTATTTTGTGCTTATTCTCAAAAAGGAATTTAACTGGTTTTTGCTCTGTCAATAAAAGAGGGCTTGTAAAACATACCCGTTTATATTATGAAACGACCATGAGATTTAATTAAAACAATTTAAATGTAAAAGACAACGTGTATAGACTAACTTGCCCAGTCACACAGCTAGTCAATAGTAGCCCTGAGGTTTGAGCTACATGTCATTTTTTTCCCCCTAATGAAATAGCCCCATTGGAAAAGTATTTTAACTCTGTATAACTAAGGCAAATGAAATGATTTTTTTATTTACAAATGACTGGAAAATTTATCTGAGAAAAAACATTAGTTTCAGGTTCCCCAAATGGAATTTTCTTGAGATCCAAAACATCCAAATTATCCTTTCAAAGTGCTTCCCAATTGTAAGAAAAGAGTACTTATCACATTAATATCTTGTTATATTTTTATAAGCCAGATATAAAACTGGTGGTTTGTTAAAACTCTTTGTCTATTGATACTTTTATTACATTTCTGTCCCTTTTATGATATTTGAAATAATTTTCATTTTTTAACAGAAAAAGGGATTAACTATTATTGTATATATATTTTATCACATATAGACAATATTTATGTTTTATTTTTCATTAGATACTTGATCAGGAACACAGTCCCACTTAGAATATGGAGACATAAGACTGCTCAAGGGTGATTCACTTTATAACATTGTCTTCAAGACACATCAGGGTGCAAACAGAGCAGCAATTACTGAGAAGAAATATGTGTGTTTCTGTTTATGGAAGATGATGGTATTCAATTCCAAAGGCTGCTCTAAGGAATTTCTGCAAAGTGGGTGGCTTAAAACAATTGGCATTCATTCTCTCACAGTTCTGGAGGCAAGAAGTCTGACGTCATGGTGTCAGTAGGCAGTGCTCCCTCCCTAGTCTGTAGGGAAGAGTGCTTCCTTGCCTCTTCCAGCTTGACCAGCAATCCTTGGCATTCCCTGGTTTGTGGCAGCCTACTCCACACTCTGGGTCCTTCCTCATATCCTCCTCCTTCTTCCTTTTGTGGGTGACTGTGTCCAGTCTTATAAGGATACCAGTCACTGGATTGGAGAACACCCCCATGACCTCATCTTACCTTGATTATATCTGCAAAGACCCTATTTCCAGATAAGGTCACATTCACAAGATACCATAAGTTAGGAATTCAACCTAAATTTTTGTGGGGCACAATTTAGTCCAGTCCAGTGGCCACGAAGGCCATAACTAGAGGTTTGAAAATTGAGCCGTCGTTCTTCTCAGACAGTAAGAATTCATGTCTCTGTAGTTAGCACTTGTTTTGGAAAGTAATAATTTGCTCACTTATGTAATCTTCTGTGGCTCAGTCACACTAGAGCCTGGGTTATGCAGCCACCAGCGCAAAACTCACTCCATGTGAGGATACTTGAGAAATGCACTTACTGCGTGCTGTTCAGGAATAACAGCTCTAAATAACTACGGGTAATTCATCACTTGACCTTTTATTTTATTTTATTTTTTTAAAGATTTTATTTATTTACTTGACAGAGAGAGAGAGCGAGAGAGGGAACACAAGCAGGGGTAGTGGGAGAGGGAGGAAACAGACTTTCTGCTGGGCAGGGAGCCCGATGTGGGGCTCGATCCCAGGACCTTGGGATCATAACCTGAGCCGAAGGCAGATGCTTAACAACTGAGCCACCCAGGCACCCCTCACTTGACCTTTTAAATGCCCAAGTAATTCATGAACATTTCCAAACTTTCTAAGAGTGCTGAATGAAATTCAGCAAAAATCATACTGTCCAACCCTGAACCTCTGTTTCAGTTTTCAAGTAACTTCTCTTGGGACAATCACTGTTATAAATTTCTTCTACATTTACCAGCGTATATGTATGTGTGTGTATGTGTGTGTGTGTGTATACATACATACATAGTTTCTTTTCTTTTTTATACATTTAACCTATACACATTGTTCTGCTCCTTTTTTTTCCTCTTTGGCAATTATTCCATATCAGTATATGACAGATCCATCTGATTTATTTGACCGCACATGATATTCCATTATATGGATGAGCTATAAGTCATTTGCTTTTTACTTTTAAGTTGACACATTGCTTTCCATTTTTATTTGTTTGGTTGGCTCTTTGGTGTTTTTGTTGGTTTGTTTTTAGATAAAATGCTACAACAAGTATCCTTGCATTACTTCTTAAAAATGTGTGTAAATTTCTGGGACAAAGGATATGTGAATATTTAATTTAATAAATATTAACAAATTTTCTTTCAAAGAAATCATGAAAATTCTACTTACAGCAACAATATGTTTCCATTTCCCAACTGTCTTATCAATTTAAATAGTATTTAATGCTTTCACTTCTGCCAATCTGACAGGTTCCCAAATCTCATTTGCCATTTTATTTTACATTGTCTTAATTATGAGTGTGGTTGATCTTTTTCTTCATCTATTTAAAAGTCATTTGGGGAGGGGGGTGCCTGGGTGGCTCAGTGGGTTAAAGCATCTGCGTTCAGCTCAGGTCATGAACCAGGGTCCTGGGATCAAGCCCTGCAGTGGGCTCCCTGCTCAGCGGGGAGCCTGCTTCTCCCTCTCCCTCTGCCAATCCCCCCACTTGTGCTCTCTGGCTCTCTCTCTCTCTCTGTCAAATGAATAAATAATCTTTTAAAGAATTAAAATAAATAAAATAAAATTCATTTGGGCAGTGAAATATCTGTTTATGTTCCTAGCTAACTCTATTTTTTTCTTGGCCTTCTAATATTACTATTTAGTGAAATTTAACAAAGAGTAAGAAAATTAATCTTTTATCATATGTGTTGCAAATAATTTTTCTAGTTTGTCTTTTGACTTTATTAAATATTTTCCAATTCATAACTTTTAATTTTGTCAATCTATATTATTATTGCTTCTGGTTTGTGACATACTTTGAGGAAGGTTTTTTCCTTCTCTAAAATTACATATTTTAAAATTTTCCCTATATTTTATTCTATTATTTTTATAAATCATTTAATAATGCTCAAGTTTTTGATCCCTATAGCTTGATTTTGGATCAAGAAATTAGGAGATGATACAATTTTCCCCTATAGGTTAACTGTTTATTGAATATCGTGTTTTTTGCCTCACAAAATTGGAAATGTTTCCTTGATTATATTAAATTTTTATGTGTTTTGTGGTTTCTATTTTGTTCCATTGATCTCTTAAACTATTCATTGGTAATTATTACAAGCTATTTTAATTGCTTTAACATTATAATATGTTTTAATTTTGGTAGACCTATTTCCTTTCATTATTCTTATTTTTTCTCAGATTTTTCTAGTTATCGGTGAAGGTTTATTTTGCAATATACAAACTTGAGATTCATATTTCCTAGTATGCAAAAAATAATCTAGTAAAGTTTAAAATAGGATTCTATTAAACATGTATGTAATTTTAGGGAAACTAACATGTTTATAATAACATTTTAAGAAGATGAGCTACAGACCGTGTTGTTCTCTTTATTCAAATTTTCTTAAGTCTCAATAGTTGCTATTTTTGTGCTTTTTTAAAATTTTGCCTATTCTTTAAGCTTATTCCTGTGCATTCATTATTTTTGTGTTTTTGAAAATAAAATAATTTCTCACCATTAGATTTTCAAACTAATTATTTTTATTATGCAGAAAAATCATGACCAAGCCTTTATTAAATTTGTAATAAGTCCATGCACTTAATCGTTTATTGTGTGGCATAGTTCTTCATTATTTTTCTTATCTTTCCAAGTATACTATCACATCAGCTACAATATTCTTGTATCTTTTTTAACTTGTTTATACTATTTATTTTTTTCTCTTTATAAATTGTATTGACTAGTATTTCTAGAATAAGCTTTGATAAAAATGGGGTTAGTGAACACTCTTGGCTTGTCCCTTACGTCAATTGAACCTTGCCTAGTATTTTACCATTCAGCCTGTTGTTGGCACCCCTAGTTTGCAAACTTTTAAGGAAGTAACCAAAGTAATCATTACATTCGTATTTTATTCAGTTTTTTTATTTTTTTTAATTTTTATTGTTATGTTAATCACCATACATTACATCATTAGTGTTGATGTAGTGTTCCATGTAGTGGATGTAGTGTTCCATGATTCATTGTTTGTGTATAACACCCAGTGCTCCATGCAGTACGTGCCCTCTTTAATACCCATTACCAGGCTAACCCATTCTCCCACCCCCTCCCCTCTAGAACCCTCAGTTTGTTTTTCAGAGTCCATCGTCTCCCGTGGTTCATCTCCTCCTCCGATTTCCCCCCCCTTCATCCTTCCCCTCCTGCTATCTTCTCCTTTTTTTTTTTTTTAACATATATTGTATTATTTGTTACAGAGGTACAGATCTGTGATTCAACAGTCTTGCATTTTTTATTTTTTTAAAGATTTTTTATTTATTTATTTGAGAGATAGAGAGCAAGAGCAGGGGTGAGGAACAGAGGGAGAGGGAGAAGCAGACTCCCTGTTGAGCAGGGAGCCCAATGTGGGGTTTGATCCCAGGTTCCTGAGATCTTGACCTGAGCCAAAGGTAGATGCTTAACTGACTGAGCCACCCTTATTCAGTGTCCCTTATTCAGTTTTTTTTTTTAATTTAATAATGAAAGTTAAATTTTATTAAATGTTTTTTACAATCTATGTACATGATCTACTTCTTCTTTTGATATGGCAATATGGAAAAATATTTTATTAGATTTACTAACATTGTATTATTCTTGAATTCCTGGTATGAATCCTTTCATCTCCTGCTGAGATTTGTCCTGTTTTTTCGTGGGGAGGTAGTCACCCTGAGGTGAGCTATTTCCTCTTCTGCAGGAGAGAAATGAATAGACACATAAGAGGAATGATTAATCCCCATCTATTTATTCTCAGTTCCAACAGAGAGCCTATGAAATAACTGAGGTCCCATTCATATTAATTAATGCTTGAGTTCCACTTGCTGGACACATTCTCCCTGTCCTCCCTCAATACCTCTCTCAGTTTTTGCTGGAAAGCCCCAGGATGATGGCGCTGAACCTGAGCTGAGAAACAAGTCCACATGTGTCCTTCCATCTCACCAAGTTCCGCCACCATTGCTTCTGCTGCCAGTGACTTTCATAAGAACACCACACTACTCCGTTAAGGCCAGCCTCCACTGAAGCCTGATCTGAGTCCAAAGTACAATGTGGGCTCGCATGATAGAGGAAAAGAACAGGGTAGTAGCTGGGACTTTTTGAGTTGGAAATTTAGGGGAGGAAAAGTTATCCTTGACCCTCTCAGGGTCCCCGGCTTGGTCTGAAAATTAAAATGAGAAAGACTGGGCGCCTGGGTGGCTCAGTTGGTTAAGCGACTGCCTTCGGCTCAGGTCATGATCCTGGAGTCCCGGGATCGAGTCCCGCGTCGGGCTCCCTGCTTGGCAGGGAGTCTGCTTCTCCCTCTGACCCTCCTCCTCTCATGCTCTCTGTCTCTCATTCTCTCTCTCTCTCAAATAAATAAATAAAATCTTAAAATAAAATAAAATAAAATGAGAAAGACAGAATAACAGAAGAAAAGCATACAAATTTTGCTGAATTTTCACATGTACATGGGAACCTTCATAAGATAATAAGACCTGAAGAAGCGACCAGAGAAAGATTTTATGCCTTTCAGACAAAGAAACAATAAATTTGGGTAGAATTGACAAGACAGAGAGGGTTTGGGGCCGGGGGTAGTGAGTGGTAAAGAAGTAACAGGGAAGATAAGGGTTAGTTTAATAAAGGTTTGTTTGCATAGAATCTTGGCCCCAAATTCCCAGTCTCTGGTGATAAGAATATCTTGCCTCCTCCTGGTACAGGGAGGGTAGCTTTCACATGGATAGTTTTATGGTCTGTTTCAGGATAGAACGGCAAGAGTGGGGGGCTCAGAGTAAACCTGTTTCTGCCATTTTTAAAAAAAAAATTCCTTCAGCTGAAGATATTTTATATGCCAAAATGCCATATTTTAGGATAGAATATCCTGAACCTCATCACAAGTAAAGGAACCCCATACAAAATTGCTCATATAAAGAAGAATGTATTCGCTCATAAAACAGAAACGATCGGTCTTGGGCTGCAGCTGCCGCTGCCACCTCTTACCAGCGCCGTTGTTGCGGCGGGTTGTGGGAGCCTCCGCGTCCCGCTCGCTAGGAGAGAGCTACCTCTCCTTTTCCCTCTCCCTTTCCTTAAGAGTTGTCTGCTGGTTCTCACCTTGAAGAAGATTCTACAGTCCTTATTGATCCTTTTTCTTGGCGTTACCATTTTTTGAAGCAAAGTTAACCTAGTTTGCTAGTTTGAGCTTTCTTTTTGGCCTTCTTTAAAAAAAAATTTTTTTTTAAGTCTATAAATTAGACAAGAGATAGTTCTACAATGTCCAAGTCATCCCAGCAGTCATCTCTCGGTAGGGATTCGCAGGGTCATGGGCGTGACCTGTCTGCAGCAGGAATAGGCCTTCTTGCTGCTGCAACCCAGTCTTTAAGTATGCCAGCATCTCTTGGAAGGATGAACCAGGGTACCGCATGCCTTGCTAGTTTAATGAATCTTGGAATGAGTTCTTCATTGAATCAACAAGGAGCTCATAGTGCACTGTCTTCTGCTAGTACTTCTTCTCATAATTTGCAGTCTATATTTAACATTGGAAGTAGAGGTCCACTCCCTTTGTCTTCTCAACACCGTGGAGATGCAGACCAGGCCAATAACATTTTGGCCAGCTTTGGTCTGTCTGCTAGAGACTTAGATGAACCGAGTCGTTATCCAGAGGACAAGATTACTCCGGAGAATTTGCCCCAAATCCTTCTACAGCTTAAAAGGAGGAGAACTGAAGAAGGCTCTACACTGAGTTATGGTAGAGATGGCAGATCTGCTACATGGGAACCACCATACAGAGTACCTAGGGATGATCGGGAAGAAAAAAGGCACTTTAGAAGAGATAGTTTTGATGACCGTGGTCCTAGTCTCAACCCAGTGCTTGATTATGACCATGGAAGTCGTTCTCAAGAATCTGGTTATTATGACAGAATGGATTATGAAGATGACAGATTAAGAGATGGAGAAAAGTGTAGGGATGATTCTTTTTTTGGTGAGACCTCGCATAACTATCATAAATTTGACAGTGAGTATGAGAGAATGGGACATGGTCCTGGACCCTTACAGGAGAGATCTCTCTTTGAGAAAAAGAGGGGTGCTCCTCCAAGTAGCAATATTGAAGTCTTCCATGGACTCTTACCGAAGGGTTATCCCCATCTGTGCTCTATATGTGATTTGCCAGTTCATTCTAATAAGGAGTGGAGTCAACATATCAATGGAGCAAGTCACAGTCGTTGATCTTCTTCTTGAAATCTACCCAGAATGGAATCCTGACAATGATACAGGACACACAATGGGTGATCCATTCATGCTGCAGTAGTCTACAAACCCAGCACCAGGAATTCTGGGACCTCCACCTCCCTCATTTCATCTTGGGGGACCAGCTGTTGGACCAAGAGGAAATCTGGGTGCTGGAAATGGGCTCCCGCAAGACCAAGACACATGCAAAAAGGCAGAGTGAAAACAAGCCAAGCTGTTCACATCATGGATTTTCAGCGAGGGAAAAACTTGAGATATCAACTATTACAGCTGGTGGAACCATTTGGAGTCATTTTAAATCATCTGATTCTAAATAAAATTAATGAGGCATTTATTGAAATGGCAACTACAGAGGATGCTCAAGCTGCAGTGGATTATTATACAACCACACCAGCGTTAGTATTTGGCAAGCCAGTGAGAGTTCATTTATCACAGAAGTAAAAAATAATAAAGAAACCTGAGGGGAAGCCAGACCAAAAGTTTGATCAAAAGTAAGAACTTGGACGTGTGATACATCTCAGCAATTTACCTCATTCTGGCTATTCTGACAGTGCAGTTCTCAAGCTTGCTGAGCCTTATGGAAAAATAAAAAATTATGAGGATGAAAAATAAGGCCTTTATTGAGATGGAGACCAGAGAAAATGCAATGGCAATGGTTGACCACTGTTTGAAAAAGGCCCTTTGGTTTCAGGGGAGATGTGTGAAAGTAGACTTGTCTGAAAAATACAAAAAAAAATGGTACTGAGGATTCCCAACAGAGGCATTGACTTACTGAAAAAAGATAAATCTCAGAAAAGATCTTATTCTCCAGATGGCAAAGAATCTCTAAGCAATAAGAAATCCAAGATTGATGGTTCCCAGAAGACTGAAAATACAACTGAAGGTAAAGAACAAGAAGAGAAGTCAGGTGAAGATGGTGAAAAAGATACAAAGGATGACCAAGCCGAGCAAGAACCTAACATGCTTCTTGAATCTGAAGATGAGCTACTTGTAGATGAAGAAGCAGCAGGAGCACTGCTAGAAAGTGGCAATTCGGTGGGAGATGAGACAAATCTTGCTAATTTAGGTGATGTGGCTTCTGATGGGAAAAAGGAACCTTCGGACAAAGCTGTGAAAAAAGACGGAAATGCCAGTGCTTTGGCAGCTGCAAAGAAAAAGCTAAAAAAAGGTGGACAAGATCGAGGAACTTGATCAAGAAAACAAAGCAGCGTTGGAAAATGGAATTAAAAATGAGGAAAATACAGAACCAGGCACTGAATCTGCTGAGAATGCTGATGATCCCAACAAAGATACAAGTGAAAATGCAGATGGCCAAAGTGATGAAAACAAGGAGGACTATACAATCCCAGATGAATATAGAATTGGACCATATCAGCCCAATGTTCCTGTTGGTATAGACTATGTGGTACCTAAAACAGGGTTTTACTGTAAGCTGTGTTCACTCTTTTATACAAATGAAGAAGTTGCAAATATTACTCATTGCAGCAGCCTTCCTCATTATCAGAAATTAAAGAAATTTCTGAATAAATTGGCAGAAGAACACAGGCAGAAGAAGGAAGCTTAAGATGTGCAAGAAGCTTAATGATTTCAAAGTAAATAATGGTTCTTTGCTTTTAATGTTAACCTTTTTTAAATACAATACTGATAGTTAGAAGAAAACTATTGTACTCTTTTGTTTTAGTGGAAAAATAATAGATGTCTGTTCATGTGTTAAGTGTTACAGCAAAAATACATATACAGTTAAGTTAATGAAGAATTGTTTGTTTTATCAGAACGGTAACAGACCAAAGTACTTTGTAGAGACTGACTCGCTACTTAAGACAACTTGCACCACCAAGAAAAAAGATGTAGAATCATTCAGAGAAATGACATTTGGTTCCAAGCTTCAAAGAAATGTCAAAACTTTTGATTCCATTCAATAAAGAACAAAACCAATTGTATTTTTATTACTTTCATCTGAAACATTCCACATTTTAATCTGAGCCTTGCAGACTTTTCATTTGGAGTTTGAAGCTTTTTGGGTTGCTTTTTATTTGGAGATCTTCATTAATATGAGATTGGCATGAAAAAGCAGGTGCAGTTTTCTTTTAATGTCATGCTGTTGTTTAGGTAATAGAAATACTAAGTAATTGGCTTTAGATTTTTGTAATTTTTTCCTCTAAGTTCCTGCTAGATTTCGTATTCTAGTGGTCAATGTATTTTCAATGAAATGTAAAAATATTCCCATTCTCTTTGAGCAGTATTAATTTCTTGAGATCTTATTATTTGTCACTTGAATCCTGTAGCTGTCATACATCTGGTATAAGCAACATTTGATTTTTGAAGAGTGTAGACCATCTCCTTATATTTCAAGAGGTAATTTTACATTGCTGCATTTTAAAAACAGTTTGGCCGTAATCTAGACACACGCTTCTAATTCATATACCTGCACATGTGACCTTTGTGAACAGAAATTTGCATGTATAATCTGTGTTTACTTGTAACTTTCTGGTAATATCCTGCTTATATCTGTGGATTCAAGTTTCTGAAGTGAATACCAATAAAAAAAAAACCTAGACCATGTTCATTGGTTATACAGATTTGGAATGTTAACCAAAAAACAAAACAAAACAAAACAGAAGTGATCACAATGTTTGGCTTCAGAAACAGCTGTGCACAAAGACTCAAAGAGTGCCAACGGGACTTTGTCTCTTCACATCCTTACCCTACTTTTCTCTCTGGAGGCTTCACTCTCAGATAGGTTTTTCCATATGGTGGGCCCTATAATTTTAGAATTAAAGCATCTAAGTCCTTTGTATCTTTACTTCCTGTTCCAACAAAAGACTTATAAATATATCTTATTGACCTGATTTGGCTTGCTTGTGAATTAATCAACATGACCAAGAAGAGACATAAGTTTGGGTCATGTGCCCTCTCCTGCATCCAGGATTTAGAGTCAACCCTACCCAAATTTCACAGATTAGAAATGGAGAAGGGATGGGGTGCCTGGGTGGCTCAGTTGGTTAAGCAACTGCCTTCGGCTCAGGTCATGATCCCGGAGTCCCCGGATCGAGTCCCGCATCGGGCTCCCGGCTCAGCGGGGAGCCTGCTTCTCCCTCTGACCCTCTCTCCTCTCGTGCTGTTTCTCTGTCTCTCTCTCTTTCTCTCAAATAAATAAATAAATAAAACCTTAAAAAAAAAAAAAAAGAAAGAAATGGAGAAGGGGAAGTTCCTTGGTATGTCTTTGCCAGAAGGTTGAATTGAGGCTAGACAGGAACAAATCATTGATGTCCACCTCAAATGGTTCTCCTAACACTACTGAATTTTATCTCCAAGCCTTGAGCACAAGCACGACAGTACAAAATGAGCTGTACTATTTTGTCAATACAAAGTCTTTTATGAATACCACTCCCTGAGGCTGTAGCCTAAACCCTCTCTCCATGTAAGTCCATATCCAGTTCCTAGGCCAGCAGGGGCAGAGATGTTATCCGAACAAATCTTCCATTATTACTCCCTTCTCTTCTGTTTCCTAGGGTCCCTTGCAATGCCATACACCAAACTCTTCCTTGAGGCACAAAAAGTAAAATCCCCTGTGGATATCAACCCATGGTTATAGAAATAAAAGAATGTCAATAGCTTACCAGTTCTGCAAACATCAATTCAGTTGAGGCTCATTTAGCTCTGCTTCATCATCACCCATTTTTTTTTTAGAGATTTTTATTTATTTATTTGAGAGAATGAGATAGAGAGAGAGAGCATGAGAGGGGGGAGGGTCAGAGGGAGAAGCAGACTCCCCGCTGAGCAGGGAGCCCGATGCGGGACTCGATCCCGGGACTCCAGGATCATGACCTGAGCCGAAGGCAGTCGCCTAACCGACTGAGCCACCCAGGCGCCCCATCATCACCCATTATTATTATCATCATTATCATTATTATTATTATCATCACCATCATTAGTGTTGTTGTTTTTGTTATTATTATTTTAAATAGTTGATTTTCCCAGCTACACGTGATGTCCTATTGACTGTGAGATCAGGCATGGAGGCTTACCTAAAATATCTCGGCAACATCCAGGGACCTGGAGGGAATGAGAACAATTGTTTCTAAAGACACAGGTGGTATCATTAGTAATATAAAAACAAAGCCACCATTACTGTTTGCTAACCTCCTGGATAGGAGGTTATACATGGCTGTCCTGTGCAAAAGGAGTGCAACATTTAAAAAGAGGCTTAAGACATCTAGTATTTGCTTTATCACCTCTGAACCAGGCTTCCGTTTCACTGTGGAGGCAGAAACTAAAGAGACCTCCTGCGTTCCTTTCTGACCTTCAGAAACAGGAGGGAAGCAGTTTCAGCTACATTTACTTTGCCCCTGGCTCCTAAAATGCAGTATGAGGTGTTACAGAGAGTAAGTGTAAGAGAGACCTAGAAAGAGCATTCTCTCCCCTCTGCATTCTCAGAGACAACATCCTGAGCCCAAGAGGAGAACTGACTTCAGTCAATAGGATATTTAACAAGGACTAAATTTTTTATTTCCCTAAAACTGAATCCCATTTACTTAGAAAAAGACTTAATTCACATAGCAATCATTGCTCTCATTGCTTTCATAGCAATGTCTTTTCCCTCACCCTGCTACATGAATCAGAAAATTTATATATACTACAAACTCAAATTCTAACAGAGTATGGGCTAGTGATGGCAACAGAATTCAATAGGCTCTTCTCATTCAATAGGCTCCATTTATCTTATGCCTCAAACAGGAACCCTCCCTCGACTGGTAGAAACGTGGAAATGCCCTTCTCAATGGGGCTATTTCATAAGAAGCAGAGAATGACCCCAATCAATTTTCTCACCTATGTTTGATTCTACCACAATTATAAAGGCATGGTCAAGTTTACTTACACATTAAAATATCACTAGTACAATGAATAATGAGATAACATTTGACTCCTGGTCTTTTCCATTTTGGGATCTCTGTATGCAGACATTGATTCTTGGTCTTATTATAAAATGTGACCTCAATTTAAATTTATTCCATAGGGATGGAGGAAGAAATAACAACATGTAGAAGAAACAGACTCTGGACTTAGATGCTTGGTTAGAGAACTCCAAGACTTCTAAAAATTCTGTTGCATTATAAGCATTATCTCAATCAATAATTTGAATGACAATTTCTGCTCAACCTGAAGTTAATTGCTAACATATTAGAATTTATCAATACAGAATACTGAAAATATTTTACTTTTGATGACATGAGTAACTCTAAAACCAGGCTTCATTAGTTCAGGTGCTAGCCTCAGGGAACTATTTGTTTTAATTAGAGGGATGAAATGGCATTTTAATTGTGCACAATGATTAATAAACATGCTGAGCTGCTGCAAAAAATAAAAAAATAAAAAAAAATAAAATTGTAAATATATAGTTAAGAAAATGCTGATGCATATTGTCAGTTATAACAAGTGAAGCTAATTTCTTGGCCATGTCTTCTACTTGGTTACAAGAAGAATATCTCATAGCCTTTTATAATCAATTCCTTCATTTTGACATAATATCATATTAATTTAAGAGTTCTCAATCCCTTGAATGCTTTTATAATTTAATGGGGCTGAAAATATTCATGAATAGTTTGTTTCTTTTTTTGGTCACATTTTTCACAGAAATCTATTTAGGCAGTGTAACTGGAGTCACAATCAAGTTTTCAGTTGGTTGACCCAGTGCCCAAAAGTTTTAGTCCTTTGGTGAAACACCCAAGTTAAATGGCCATTTGATTGAAATACATGGCTGAAAGCATTAGGGATTTGGCAAAGCAACAAGACTGACAGCATGACACTCTCATATACATAAAAGAGACAGATTAAAAAGGTACATGAGGTTGGCTTTCCATCCAAACCAGAATTTTCGTCCCAAGTGGAAGGACGGCCAGTGCTCTCCCAGAGATAAAAAGAACCATCATCTCAACTCCCCTAAATGGAGTCATTGTTTAATATACACAGATACAACATCACCAAACACACAAATTCACATCCAGCAGAAGAGGAAATGATTCAAGTTCTGGTCTAGCACATAGCCTCTCATTTTTATTTTATTATATTTTATCTTGGCTGATTTATACATGCTAACAATGTAGCCAATGAGTCTTCTACATCTTTCACAAATCCCCTGGTTAAATTGGCAACGGCTATGACATAGCTTAAATGACTTCTTTGAAACAACCAGGATAGTGCTCATTTGGTTTTTTTTATTTTTTAGTTGTTTGAATGGCTGATCTCGAGGAATCAATCATATCACCATGTGGCCAACCTAACATAGTAATTATTCCAAAATAGAAACTGCATGATAAGTTCATTAGTAACCAGTCTACAAATAACCCATCTTTTCAGACTCATTCCCAAGATGGAAGTGGCTTCTGAAAATGTTGGTGTTTAAAAAATCTTGTTCAGATTTATTTATTAATTCACTCTGATTCTTAATTAATTCCGTTTAGTTTGGGGGAGTATTTTGTATTCAAATTCATTGATTTCTGTGCAGTCTATCACTTCTCTCCATCTATTTTCTTTTGGTTTATTTTGTTATGTCTATTTGTTTATTAAATTTATGAAGGTGAACAATACCTTTGTAATGTCTTTGTATTGTCTTGTAATGCCTTTGTGTACTTTTACATAATTTTTATTTAATTAAAATAGACTATAAACCTGTGAACATGCCTGCTGGAGACTGAGTATTTTCATCTTCCCAAAATTCATATACTAAAGCCAAAATCCCCAAGTGACTATATTTAGAGAGAGGCCATGTGAGGAGATAATAAAGGTTAAATGATATCATAAGGGTGGAGCCCTAATTTGAGGTCTGGAGCTTTTATAAGACAAGGAAGAGACACCAGACCTCTTTCTTGGCTATGTGAGGACATAGTGCTAAGACAGCCATCTGTAAGCCAGGAAGGGAGCCCTCCCCAGAAATCAAATTGGCCAGCACCTTGACCTTGGACTTTCCAGGCTCTGGAATTGAGAAATAAATTTTTGTATTTTAAGCCACCTAGTCTGTGGTATTTTGTTATGGCAGCCCAAACTGAATAATACAATTCTTCTAAATAAACTTTTAGCTGTCTCCTTAGATTTTGATAAGAAGTGTTCTTAACTTCATCAGCAAATACTTTGTAATATCTGTATTATATTCATCTTTGATATGAATTATTTAGAATGGTGGTTTTAACATTTGTTGATGGTTAAAATTATTTTTGTTAATTTAGAATTTATTTAATTTAAAAATGATTTCTATTCAAATAAATAAAAATCTTAAAAAAAAAAGAGGCGCCTGGGTGGCTCAGTTGGTTAAAAATGATTTCTAGTGAAGTATAACATACATATAAGAAAGAGAAGAAATCGTAGAGCATAGCTTAGAAATCTGTCACAAAGTAAATATATATGCTCGTGTAACCATGACCCATGTCAAAACACAGCATCCCAGAAGAAACTAGCAGGCCATTCCAAAGCACTACTCCTCACTCCCTCCAAGGATAATCACTATTCTGACTTCCAACACCATAAACTAGTTTCATCTTTTTGAACTTTATATAAATTGAATCATGTGATATATATTTTCATGTATCTGGTTTCTTTTGATTGATATTAGTTATTGTCTAAAATGTTCATTGCTTTGTAGTATCTGTTGCATGAATAAAATAAAATATATTTATTCTGATGTTGATGGGGTATTTCTATTGTCTCATTTTTGGAACTATTTCAAATAATGCTGCATGAATATTCTTGTACATGTGTCTACATGCAAGGGTGCATGAATTTCTTTTGGCTACATATGTGGAAATGAGATAGTGGGATCAACTTTCATAGGAAATGCTGAAATGTTTACCAATGGTGTCACTTTGCAGTCAACAAAGGATGAGATACCCCATTGTTTTTTTATTCTCTCAATCACTTTTTGTTTATATTTTTACTTATCTATAAGTCTTTCTAATTGTCATCATCCTGGAGAGTGTGTAATGGTGTCTTGTGGTGGTTTTAGTTTGCATTTCCCAGAGAACTTAGTGAGTTTGAGCATGCTTTAAAATGTCTGTGGACTATTAGACTATCCTCTTTTGTAAAATTTCTGTTCAGTTTTCTTGCTCATCTGTCCATTGGGTTAGCTATACTTTTCCAATTTATTTGTAGGAGTGTGTGTGTGTGTGTGTGTGTGTGTGTGTTGTAGATCACAAATCCTTTTAGTTGTTGTTGTTATACCCTTTGCAAGTATAATCTCCCACTCTGTGACTTCTGTTTTTACTCCCTAAATCATGTCTTTTGGTGAAGAGGTCTTGACCCTACTGTATTTCATTTTATCAATATTTTCTTTATGGTTTTTACTTGTATATATGGTGTAAGAGAACCTCATCTACTTCAAAAGCCTTAAGACCTTTTTCTATTTGTATCTTCTAGATGTTTTATTATTTTACCGTTTACATTTAGAAGGTATGAGGTCAAGGTCAATTTTCATTTTTTCAGTTGGATAGCCAGTGGACTGAGCACCATTAATTGACAAGACCATTATTTCCTCACTCCTCGGTAGTACCATCTCTGTCATAAATAAAATATACTTATATGCATAAGCCTGTTTCTGAATTCTCTATCTGTGGAAGTGATTTCTTTTTGTGTCTTTTCAACACTCTTAACATCTTTCTATTCCTAAACTAATTTCTACATCTAATATTCTCTAGGATATCTTCTAGAACATCTTGTAAATAAGTTCTCTTCATTTTATTTTCTTTTTAATCTCCTTACATTTCTATGTATATTTTATTTTTTTATTTTTTTAAAGATTGTATTTATTTATTTGTCAGAGAGAGAGAGCACAAGCAGGGGAAGCAGGGGGAGCGGCAGGCAGAAGGAGAGGGAGAAGCAGGCTCCCCGCTGAGCAGGAAGCCCAATGTGGAAGTCGATCCCGGACCCTGGGGTCATGACCTGAGCTGAAAGCAGACGCTTAACCGACTGAGCCACCCAGGTGCCCTCTATGTACATTTTAGAAACAGCTTGTCAAATCTCCAATTTTGTTCACAGTGGGGTTGCATTAAATCTAAAAATCTATTTACAGTATAAACATGGCACATCCCTCCCTTTATTTGGGCTCCCATTAATGTCTCTTAATAATTTTTAGTTTTCTGTGTGGATATTTTGCACATCTTTTGTTAGTTTTGTTCCTACAAAACTATTTTTATGTTACTGCTGTTGTATGTTTTGAGACATGTAATTTACTGTTTGTTACTGGTATATGCAAATATACATTTTTTAACATTTTGACCATGTATCCATTAACTTTGCTACATGTATTGCTATGATCTGAATGTTTGTGTCCCTCTAAAATTCATATGTTGACACATAACCCCAAGGTGATGGTATTTGGAAGTGGGACCTTTGGGAGGTAATTATGTCATGAGGGCCCAGCCCTCATAAATGGGATTAGCTCCCTTATAAAAGAGGCCTAAGAAAGCTCCTTTGCCCCTTCCGCCTTACAATGATACAACATGAAGTTGGCAGTATGCAACCTGAAAGAGGGACCTCACCAGAACCTGACAATGCAGACACCCTCATCTTGGACTTCTAGCCTCCAAAATTATGAAAATTAAATTTCTCTTGTTTATAAGCAATCCAGTCTATGGTATTTTGTTATAGCAGCCTGAACAGACTAATACACACATAGATATAAATATCTATATATTATGTATATAAAATCATGTCATTTGTAAAAAATGAATTTTTTTCTTTTTAATATAGTTTTTTCTTTCAAATTACTCTACTGGCTCGGACCTCAGAATAATGTTAAAGTTGAAGAAACAATTGTAGGCATTTTTGTGTCAGTCCAGTCTCAGGAATGAGACTGAAATTGAAAGATTGAAAATCTCTTGAGCTTCTCTAACTTCCTAGAATTTCTTCTTCACACTCAAAG
>NW_023270377.1:78184353-78186384 GCF_011800145.1 Mirounga leonina | reverse complement strand
CTTTGAGTGTGAAGAAGAAATTCTAGGAAGTTAGAGAAGCTCAAGAGGTTATGTTTAATGGAGGAAAGAGGACTTGAAATGAGACCTTCTAAAATGGGTAGTTAGCTTCCCAGAAAAAAGAGAAGAAGAATCTCAGACAGCACATGACTTTTGAATTTCCTCACTTCTCACACCTGCCTGTTTAGGGACTACATTTGGACATAACCCCACTACACCTTTCCAATCACTCAGTGTTTGTGACTGTGCAGGTCTTTCTGAACAACGACAAAGTGGTAGTCTGGACAAACTCCCTTAAGAGCTGTGTGGGTATGAGCTGGAATTACTTGCTCTCACCTTTGCTATACGACCCATTGCTAATGCTGGGAAATATTTCTTTCTGCCTTATAGAGAGAACATTTTCCAATGAAGGTCTCTTGAGTGTGAACAGTGAGTCAAGTCCCCATGTTCTATTACCTATGCTTTTAACCGTCTCTCTGGTTTCAGGCAGACACAAAATATTGAGGGAAAGATGGGAAAGTGTTTGGAATTAAGCAGAACAGCATGACTGTCGGGTACATTTGATTCCTATTGAGCTAGCTACAATGTAGCCAGAATAACAAACTAAAGAACCAAATTCCCAAAGCATATTTTAAAGTAGAGAAGGAATGCAATTTTAACAGAATTTATTTTAGCGCTTTTTTAGGTTCCCAGCAAAATCGAGCAGAAAGTAGAGAGTGGCTATATACTCCCTGCCTCCGCACATACACAGCTTCCTTCCTTATCCACATCCCCCACCAAAGTAGTGCAATTGTTACAGTTGATGAACCTACACTGACTCATTATTATCACCGAAGTCTATAGTTTACATTAGGGTTTATTGTATTATGGTTTTTACAGTATCTCATAGATTACAGTATCTTACAAAATAGTCTCACTGCCCTAAAAACCCTTTGTGCTCTGCCAATTCATCCCACACTCCCCTCTAATCCCTGACAACCACTGACCATTTTGCTGTCTTCATAGCTTTGCATTTTCCAAAATGTCATATAGTTGAAATCATATAGTATGTAGCCTTTTCAGATTGGTTCCTTTCACTTAGTAATATGCATTTAAAGTTCCTCCATCTTTTCATGGCTTGATGATTTATTTCTTTTTAGCATGGAATAATATTCCATCGTTTGGGTGTACCAAAGCTTATTCATCCTTTCACCTACTGAAGGACAACTTGATTGCTTCCAAGTTTGGCCATAATGAATGAAGCCATTATAAATACCAATGTGCAAATTATTGTATGGACATAAGTTTTCAATTCATTTAGGTAAATATCAAGTAACATGATGGCTGGATCGTATGGTAAGAGTATGTTTAGTTTCATGGGAAATCACCAAACTGTCTTCCAAAGTTGCTGTACCATTTTGCATGCCAACCAGCAATGAATGAGAGTTCCTATTGTTCCATATCCTTCTCAGCATTATCAGCATTCTGGATTTTGGCTATTCTAATAGGAGGGCAGTGGTACCTCCCTGTTGCTTTAATTTGTATTTTCCTAATGGCATATGATATTGTGTATCTTTTCATATGTTTATTTTCCATCTGTATATTTTTTGGTGAGGTGTCTGTTCAGGTCTTTGCCATTTGTAATTGGGTTGTTTGTTTTCTTATTGTCAAGTTTTAAGATTTTTTTATATTTGGGAACTAGCCCTTTATCAGATGTGTTTTTGCAAATATTTCCTCCCGGTCTGTGGCTTATCTTCTCTTTTGACTGTGTCCTTCATAGAGCAGTAGTTTTTAATTTTAATGAAGTCTGGTTTATCGACTGCTTCTTTCCCAAGTTACGCCTTTGGTGTTGTATCTAAAAAATCACTGCCATACCAAAGGTCATCTAGATTTTCTCCTATGTCATCTTCTAGGAGTCTTTTTATAATTTTGTACTTTGCATTTAAGTCTATGATCTATTTTGAGTTAATTTTTGCAAAGGGTGTAAGGTCTGTGTCTAGATGAGTCTTCTTCTTCTTCTTCTTCTTCTTCTTCTTCTTCTTCTTCTTCTTCTTC